>NW_010301945.1:28414-57269 GCF_000700745.2 Antrostomus carolinensis
TAATACAAAATCCACCTGAGGCCGGACAATTTGCCACTTGACCTTCTAGTTACAGACTATGGAAGGCCATTTAAGGAAGGCAACCTACACTCCATCAAAGGAAGAGAAAAGTGCAAAGAGGATTTCAGAAGTTTCATTGGGGTCACATTTGCTCTTCACCCTTTAAAGTGCAGTCTCTTGGGATGAGCTCAGTTTCCATGCAACAAGATCTATAAGACAAATAGTCCTAGAACTTCTGTGTAATGGTTATGGAAATCTTATTTGAAAAGTTAGGCACCTTCTCCAGTTCAACTAGAAAGCATATTGTTTCCAGTCAGGCATGAGAATACACATTTGCATTTTCTACATAAAGGCATTTGAGATAGTTCATCCTCACTGAAACTATACAACAAATGTATCATTGAATCAGTCAACTATGGCAATTCAGAAGATTTTTGGGGATTAGCATTGTTCTGGCTGTGCCTGCAACTGTGATGACAATTGTACTATGACCATATTGCCAGGGTCTGATATATACCTCTGACAATTAGGCTATGATATTGTCCTGCAAATTAAGAATAATAATGAATAGATAATATAGTAAAAACTTCCAACATATAGGCATTATTAGGAGGCTTAATTCATTCTAGGACATCACTTTGAAGTCAGTAGGTGCAAGGCAGGGCTCTGAACACAGGCTGGTGAAGCCCTGCTTCCTCAGGAAATCCCAGAGGGGTCTCATTAGCATCAATTTCTCCACTGCAGAATCTTCGGATGGGACATGGTTTAACACTGCTTCTGTTGATATTGAAACATTTTGTGTTATATTTCAATGGTTACATGCACATCATTAGAGAGAGCAGGGAGAAAAAAGGTATTTTTAACAGAGAAAAGTTATATACAATAAGAGAGATTAATGAAGTCTCATTCAATGCAGAGATTATTCAATTTTTTACACTTCCTAAATTCACTGTAGCTATTCAATGAGTACAGTCTTGTAGCAGCCTTCCTCCTTTATCCACTAAATCTTGAACTGAATCCCCTTCGCTTTGTGTGTTAGCATCCTCTAGCTTTGTTAACAGAAAGATCTTGGCACTTTTCAAATCTACAGAATCTGGCTGCAGCAGAAATAATACATACAAGTGTGGGTGCCTTCAATTACAGAGAATAACCAGCGAAGGCAGGAAAAGCAACTGATGATAATAAGTATAATAGTAACTGTATTAGGCCAACAGGGTCAACAGCTAATCTGGCTGCAGCCTGAAAAAGGTTATTTTAATTCTAGTAATTGGCCCCAACCACCAGCAACAATTGATGTGCTGCCACTTTTATCTGCTTGCTACTGGCCAGGTTCATACGCAGCTGCACTGCAAGATGAACACAAATTACCTGCTGAAGTCAATGAAAGTGATTGCTTCTGTTCACATTATTGATCAGTTGTGTTGCTTATACAAAGCTTTAGTCATTGTTCCATCTCTAGCTTATTGAAGATGAGTTGTCTGTAGGTACTACAGTTTTCAGAAAGCCAGGGAACAGGCTAATTATTATTATACTGGCGGTCATTATTATGATTATTTTCCTTAATGACTAACATTCATATGATGCTGATCACGCAGTTACCCTACGGCAGTCTGCAAGCTTCACAAAAGGTTTTACAAACTATATTTCTGAGCCTGAAAACATTATTATTGCTTAGCGACTACTTGTAATGTGGCCTAGGGCCAAAAGAAAGATCAGGATTATCTTTAATAAGTGTTGTACAGCTTCTTTTTGATCACAGACAAAACATTGTGTCTACCTAACTTTAAAACCAGACCATCTAATGGGACCTACAGCCATACTGGATACATGGGGACTCACAGTTGGTGAGGAACATGCCATAGGTTTCCAGTTTACCAGCACTGTAACTGAAAAAAAAATAAAAAAATAATTAAGAAAGTGAGCAGGAAGGGCTGCCACAGTTCACAGGTGTGCATGGGCATGGGTCACAGCTGTCCAAAGAAACTCCATGGTCACCGCCTTAGAAGGTTCCTTTCCACTTCCATCTTTTCAGAGAGTATAAAGCTCCTAACGGGCACATTCAGTAACTTTGTTAAATGGAGTGGATGTAGCACAGAATTATGCTTTTGTGTGAATGTTCAAGTTCCATGTCAGAAATATTAGTCATTAATATTTTATATTGGATTCCAATTCCTCAGCAGAAAGAAAGTGAACAGAGAACCATGTACATCTTGTTCCTTCTGGTGTCCAGGTGACCTCTGCCTGAACTAACTCAGTGTCTTTACAAACCCATTCCTGCCATCACAGACATGTTCTTAGGTACATGCATCTTCCTCTGGGATCTAGATTTTAGCTCCTGTTCCAGGGAACACATTGTGTGTTACTTAATTTTTCTACTGTTTATCACTGGGGGAAAAAAAAAAAAGCCCACACATGCCTAAATGCTTTTAAATTTGAGGCATTACCTTATGAATTACCCTATGATTCTATGAAATGCGAAGTAATAAATAACTGTATTTAGATCTATCACATTTAGAGAAAATTTCCAGAGCTATAATACCTCAGGGAGAAAACCGATATATATAATATGTCATAACAGAATAAGAACCTGAAACCAGGGTGTTTTGAAATCTGGGGAGCTTCACTGGAGAGACATCTGGCTGCCTTAATGGAAAGAGTTTCCAGTTGAGAGTTCATATGCTGTTATGTCCTATCATGTAATAATTCAAAAATTTGAGTGTTTGACTACACTTTGTCCCACAAAGAGAAGCACAGGGAGTTAGCAGCAGCCTGTTTGAGAATCCTGCCTTTTTCACAAAACCAGAACACCTCTAAATGTCTTCTCTTCCCAGTGCTTTAACTTCACATTTGCTTGCTAAAGTGGAAGCAATTAATTACAGAGGTTTCAGTGGAGCTGAGAGCTCTTCACTGGAAAGCACCTTAATATCTGGTGTAAACAAAACAATCCAAGAACTTTGGACCCACTCCAGGAGTATTGCTTGTCTCCTTTCTTTATAGATACTCAGAGAAAGCTGCCCCCACCCTCCAGCAAATATTTGAGGAAATTATTTTTTCCACCTGATTATTTGGCCAATTCCCCATAGAAGAGATAAGAACCAGAGCATACGCATTTTGCAGATTACTGATCTCTGTTATCCTTGTACTTGTAGAAAGTGACTCACTTTCTACAGGAGCATCTCAGCCTCAACAGCTAGAGAACATTTTTAACCCCATAAAAGAGAAATTTAATTAGAAAGATCTGTTCAGCAAGGAAAAATTTAGCTGTCTATCTTCAAGCCACATGTGAGATGACACAACTTTTTCATTTTACTTGTTAAATGCCTCCTCACAGGCTTAGCCAGAAAAACCAGAACTGTTTTGGTTTGTTGTTTGGGGTTTTTTTTCTTTAAAAAAACCCAACCAAACAAACAACAAACCCACTCTAAAAAAAGTAGCAACTGGCTAGGAACTCTGCCATGAACCTCTGCAATTTCATGGGCTTTGGAAGTAAGATAGAAGAACTGTGAGTGGAAAAGGTAGGTTTGTGTTCCTTCTAGGCCATTTTCTAAGCTGTTTTGTTTGAAATGTTGGGGTAAGAGACAGGATTTCTACCAAACTTAAAGTATTGATTTCCGTGTTTAGAGGATAAGTCAAATCTAGGAGAAAACCTGACTAATTCCTCCATTTGTTATTAATTCAGAGAAAATAGATTTACGGCAGTAAGTTCTTCAACTTTACAATGACTTTCAGAATGATTTTCGTAAATCTGGAACAAGTACAGAAAGGCATGTCTTTTTAGGAATTAATATCTACAGGAAAAAGAAAAAAAAACAACCCATGTTTACTAAAACTCCTCTTCAGATCTGCTTCTGACTACAGTTATCAAGGCAAAATCCCAAACTCTTACACACTCTGCAGGATATATGAGAGAGTGGAAATGGAAAGATAATTTATCACCTTTCCTTCATGTTTAACTGGGGGTTTAGTTGTTGATTTCCGGCTAATTGAATGCAGATTAAAAAGCAAAATATGTTAGAAGCATTCACACCAATCAGTTGGGTAAATAAAGGTAAGAAAATTGTATGTATTTTTCCTAATTACTACCATGATAACATGGGGGGTTTGTCATCACGTCTGCTCTTTATTCAGATAAAGGGAAACATGTTCCAAACAGCAATGACTATTCTATACTTCAGTCACGTCAAGCATGATTTGAACATGGTTTGGTTTTTAGATCAAAAGCTTAATTCATAAATAAAAGTAAATAGCTTATATGTTAGAAGGTGGGTTCAGTCTTGCAGTTATTTATAAATGACCTGGGAATATAGTGGCTATTTTAAGTTTTATATAAATGGTCCAGGCCTATTTTCTGATCTCCAAAAGAAGGTGGAAGGGGGAAGGTGCAATTCTGTGAATAAATAAATAAATAGTAATGCACTACTCATAAAAACCTGACCATCTAATAGCCCAGTCCTTTTTCCAGACAAATTTTTCCTGAGTGATGGAAGAGTGGAAGATATTTTATAACTTCCTTCCATTCACCACTTTCACTCTTTATGTACCACATTCCTCAGCTTATATAAACTGGAATAGCTCTGATTTTGCAAGTTGAACTACATTAATTTTTGCTACCTGGAGCTTTGGCCAATTGGTCAGTTCTGGAGAGCAATACCAAACTCCTCATTGCTGTCCATGCATTTTTATGATGATACATTTACTTTTGTCTTGATTCTTTCCAGTGGGAGCCCTGTCTACCAGCAGACAGGCTGCATTGGCGTAGCTGGTGACATTAAAGTTGGGCCAAGGCTTTGCTCAAGGGGTAGATCAGCGCATAGATAGCTGCTATCACAAGTGGTGTACCATTCCCAGTCCTAGGCATCAAGTGTGGGAAGGACAGAGCAAGGACATACTTTTATATCAGTACCAGGAGGTGATTGACAGCTGGCAAAATATGAAGGAGTTGTTCTAAGGACTAGGTTCGTTGTGGATTTTGCCTCAAGTCTCTTTATAGAATTGGAGTCTTATGAAAAAAACAGACATAAAACAATCTTTGTCATTCAAAAGTGTAAGTTGCCTGAGAGATCACAAAGATGATGGACAGTTATCTGCTTGGAAAAACCCGATGCCTGACAAAATGATTGACATTGTGATTAATGACACGAAGAGATTACGGCAGGTTAATGAAGTAAGCCCTTCTCACTACGTGGGCAAAATATGACGACTAATCAGGCAGACGAATCACAATTCTCCTCACCTGCTACTTTTCCAGTCTTTTAGCTTTGCAAGTGAAAAGGCTTAAAAATTTTAGACGTTTTATCTGGTTACTCAGATTATACTTACAAATCATCCACAAGCTTTCCCCTTGGTCTTTAATTGAGTTTGTAAAGCTAAATGTAGTTTCCACTTTTGATCGTGCAACCATCACCTCTAAGCCTCTGTCCTCAAGGTGTTCCCTCAAGACCAATGAAAGCTTTCTCTGTGTCCATCTCACTGACGCTCCAACAGAAGCACACACTTGAGCAGAGGTTTACAAGCAGAGATTTTTACATTTTTCTTCTTCCTGCTCTAGTCCCAGCTGCTCCCTGGCACACAGGACCCACCAACTGCTGTGTTCCTAGAGCAAACCATGATGGAAGGGATAACTTCCATCAAACAGGCAGGGGAAGCAACCCAAACAGCTGGTAGAGGCTATGGACAAACCTTTGGTTAGAAGAGCTCGGGACATAGCTTTATGTCCCATTTCTGTTTGTATTGGCATATATAAAAATAAAACCACATTTACAGCTAAGTTTAAGTTCATTGAAAATCATCAACAACCTAGATATCTGCTTGGACTGTTCAGGCTGCTCAGTTTAACTTTGGATAAAAACTTTAAAAATTATGCCCAAGATATGTACCTTTTTCTTAAGAAATTATATCAAGATAATACAGCTTGTGCATGTGCTTAAAAGCTACATTTTTGTGTTGTCCTGAGGCTCAGTTCAGGTTGTATTGTGATAAATAGCCAAGTAGAATACAAGTCCCAGAATTTATTAAGCAAAATTAAGATGAAACTTATTACGATACCTCAACAGTCTTAGAAAGCACTCACAATAAAATGAGGTAGGTATTAGTAATATAAAAAAGTGATTAAAGATTTAGCATGTTGTCTTGGACTCACAACACAGCCATTCTGAAAATCAGTAACATGCTCGTAGGACTTATAATTCCTTATGGAACAAATTATTATTCACTTTGAAGAAATTAAGCCCATTTGATCTTGATATCATTTCAAAGAACTCATTGAAGCTTATTAAGAGCAGAAGATAAATAATTGTTTTTTGCCATGAAATCAGTGGTAAAACTTATGAGAAGCAGTGAAAAGTTTTTTGGTTTTGTTTTTGCAAAAGCATAAAATCTAACAAGAACAACTATGAATGCAACTGGAATTTAACAAATTATCTCTGAAATACACCTTATTAATCAATGTGCTTCAAAAGCAACAATGTTTGTAAGGGATAAATAAAGAAATAATCCCTTAATTCACAGTCTAGAAGGTTTTCTGTTAACATTAATATGCTTTTCCATTTATCATTCAGTATATCTATTATTTTAATCTGAAACAATTTAGAAGTCTTAAAAAAAAAAGATCTGAACCATAATTTTAACATAAAGCACATTAAACTTTCAGATGCATATTGGCCTGTAAATTGAAGTTAAATTTCTTCCACATATTACAACAAACTTGATTCTGTCACCTTTATTCAAAGTAAGTAATCATCTTACCCTATTTTCCAAGATATCATGGTACTAAAAATGCAGAAACATACTCAGCAGGACTTTCAAAAACAGTTCCCTGATTAGACTCATTTTAACATCAGTGCTTTTATTTGGGGAATAAAAACTAAACAATTAAAGATACACATGCAACCATATATGCAAATAAACATGTTATTACAGTGCTCTAGGCAGGTGTTATGCACCTCACCTCCTTTGAAACTTCCATTTAAGTTCTTTGTATTAAGATCTTTGTATTTAGATGGATGAATATCTTGAAAATTTAGCTCTTATACTTCTGTGTTTTCATGGACCTATTTGCAAAATAAACATAATCCCTGACTATTGTAAAGATTAATATATTAAAAGACTGTGCTGTGCTCAAACATCAGAGCAAAAGGTGTGTTAATACCTGAAAAGGAGACAAGACACTGCAAATAAAAACATAAAAATGTCCTTTAGCAGTAAGACAAGGGGCAATGGTTTTAAACTAAAATAAAGTAGATTTAGACTAGATATAAGGAATAATTTTCTTTTTTTACAATGAAGTTGGTTGAACAGTGTCCCAGGTTGCCCAGAGAGGTGGTAGAAGCCCCATCCCTGGAAACATTCAAGGTCAGGTTGGACAGGGCTCTGAGCAACCTGATGTGGTTGAAGATGTCCCTGCTCACTGCAGGGGGGTTGGACTTCATGACCTTTAAAAGGTCCCTTCCAAGTCAAGCAATTCAATGATTCTATGATAACTGTATTATATTTTATTGTGTTTTTAGCAAATTAAGAATTGATATATCACAAACTCCAGAAAATTGGGAAGAACTGGAAGTTTTTCTTAACAGGAAGAGAATAGTTCTGGTTTTCCACCAAATCTGGCACATACCAAGGTAAAGGTAAAATATTTAAACATTAATTGGTTGTTGTTGGGTTTTTTTTTGTTTGGTTGGTTTGTTTTTTGTTTGGTTTTTGGTTTTTTTTTGTTTTTTTTTTTTTTTTTTTTTTAAATAGAATTCAGTCAGGCCCTCTGTTCTCCAAATAAGTAAAATAATTATTTTCACCAGTTGTACCCTTCCTCCACCACATTTCTAACACAGCTATGGCTGATGTAGCAGCTTTGCCCCTTGTATATTTTCAGAGTGAGCCAGTAAAACACCTTCTCTCAGATGTCCTGTCAACCCCTAGAGCAGAAACTGGAGATTTCAAGGTCTTTGGAAAAAGGACAAGCCAGTGCATTACCTAGAATCCCCACAGATCTGCCGTAGGCCTTGCTTTGAGAGAGAAAGTGAGAGATTAGGGATAACAGAAATAATGGTTATGATGGAATAATCCCTCTGGACATTTGCCTTCCTGAAGCTTAAATCCCCCTCTGCCTCCCCTTCCAGCCTCAAATCACCCAGGACTGGTTCAGCATCAGTTTCTGTAAATAAGCATTGTAGGGTGGAAGAAGCAAATCCTTCATTACCTTTTATGAGTAACTCATTTGGTGACCTTGAAGCAGTTACACAACCTCATTTTGCAATCACAGGGAGCCAGAAACAAGGGTGAAGTGAGGACCACACTCAAAGCCAGCTGCTACAATTCATCTTGTCTTTCTCTGGTAGACTGATTGCAATGCATGTTGCAAATAGATTAGTTTTTTTCTGAGAGCAGTCTATTTTTGGTTACTAACTTGTGTTCTGAAATTACAAAAATATCATTATTTAAAGGAAATAAGACGTGACCAATGTAGGCTGTTGAAGTGTGATATTAATGCCACTTTCATCCAAGTCAATATTATAAACTTAGATATCTCTCAGGATTTGGAGAAATGATCCATAGGAAGTAGTGAAGGGCAAACTCAAATGCTTGGGAAGCTGGCTCTATATTAACTCTAGAGCAGAAGTAGTGGATATAAACTTCACCAGGTCTCTCTAGAGCTTCTGCATCTGTCCAATAGGTCTGAAGCTCATGAGAACACCCTCACCTCGCTCTTCCTGCCTCTTGTTCAGCTGCTGTTGCTTCCCTGGATGGGCTCAAAGTAGTCTGAAACTTAAGCACCTCAGTGTAACCAGCGTGCAATGGTGTGTGAACATGATCACTGCCAAAATAAAACATCTGAATATTTTGAAGAGAGGAAATTAAATCCAATCACATGTACTGCCTATCACTTGAGATTTCATTTACTCTGTCATTCTTGAGTACTAAGAATAGTCAAATCTGGATTATTATTTCTGTTTTTCTGCTCTTAATTTGGGGTATTTTGTGCCACAGTGAATACTCAAATATTACAATATTTTTAGACTCTGAAAAATAACTCCTAGGCAATGGCATGAATATTTGCATATGTTAAAAGAAAAAAAGCACAGGTGCACCTGAAGCATCAGCTGCAAGTAGAAAACATCAATAGCTTAAGAAATACTTTAAGTATTTTGCCAGGCCTGTCTGGTTCTACCTTTTTCATATTGAGCAGTCTCAGAGATGTCCTTCAAGGTGATAATTTTCCAAAGTACCATAGTTAATCCAAACCTTACTGAAATAATCCTTTTGCATGAACTAAATTCCTAAAGTCTCCTATGAAGATTTTGCAGAATGCTCGTAATTCAGTGGTACCCTTGACTTGCCAACTCTGGTTATTCATTGATCTCTCTCTGTGTGTCTTAATTTAAGGAGAGTCACAAGGATGACAAGAGCTACCATTCAAGTCTCACTGTTACTGAGACGGGAGAGTTCCTTCCCCACTATGCCGGCATTACTTGAAAATCAAAAAGAATGAGGTGACGAGTAGTTGAAACTTTTGTTTCTCTGGTTTGCTTGAACTTTTCATAGTCGGCTGAACATTAAGAGAAAACTCCACACTATCAGGCAAAAGGATACAACTGATGAAAGATACCGCCTGGAGCAGTGGTACTCCTGCCCTTCCCCACACTAGATGTATTTTTTGCTGTCAATGTACCTTACTCTACTTTTATACATATTCATTATATCCACTTCCCCGAAGTCGACGAGTTTTGAATACCATGTGTTTTCACTTCAAAACACAGAATAAATCTCAATTTATTCTTGACTATGGAGCTTTTAGTCTCCAATCTTTGTCCTAAGTGAATAAATCAATTTCTATTTAAGTAGTAGTGCCTTTCTCTTGCTGTTTGAAACTGCAAGAACAGCTACACTTACTCTACACAGGGAAAAAAAACCCAAAAAATCACCTCACTGTGTACTTTACAGACTTTGGTGCTGACTGGATCACTAATTTATTCTGTCAAATGAAATTAATCTTGTCTCAAAATTCACTCCATTATGTTCAACGGATCAGAGATGAACTGCAAGTAATTCAATGGAAGGCTATGTTCAGATTAAACAATGTATTACAGAAAAACAGTTGAAGAAATTAATAGAATTAGTTTGACTACAAGGAAAGAATTTAACTCAGAATTTACTTGCAGAGAAGGGCGCCTGGAGTTTTTCTGCTTTAGTTCACAACTGTTCCATATTTACAAATCTTCAGTCATGCAGTTTATTTTTAATTATAAAACGGAATTGACACATCATAATATATATGTCCAAAAGAAATCCTGTCTTAATTGTACAGAAATCAATATACTCCTTTGAAATTACAAAATTAGCTAAGCCAAAGCTAAATCCTTCCTACAAATCCTCTTCCACAAACACTCAAATATGCCACTTTGGATGCAACACAGCTATTTCCCTTCCAAATAGCTTACTGTTCTCAGATTGTTTTCTCTTTAGATCAGTGAAACATAACAGAATAAACAAAGAAGGTAAAGAAGACAGTTGAGATGGATGCTGAATCATCCGTTGATGCAAACAAGATCATTGCATTATTTTTGACACGCTGTCCTAACAACCAAGCTCAACACACTCAAAAAAAATCAAGGAAAAATATAAAAAGAGACACTATTTTCTAAGTTCAGAGTTATCTAATTAAAAAGTTTATTTTTTTCCTTTTTTAAGGGATAAGACATGAAACAAACCTCCACAATTACAACCTTATCTACCGCGGTGAGCCAACACTAATATTGTATAACAGAGTTTGGAGGATATAAATAAATAGTAAAGCAATGTTGGCAGAACAGTTTGCAAGTTCCTTTTCATTAGTAACATTTAATGGCCTTTACACTTTTGCAATGAATTAGACATGCTCATGTCTGACACTTAAGAAATTAACAAGACATAAATCATCTCTAAGACTTTTATTACAGTGACAACTGATTTCGTCTGTCTTCACTTGCAAGGAAGAAAATTATTCTTTTGTGAGCAGCCCTGAAAGCACTGAGCAAGAACCAACCTTTTACATGAGAGCTGGGGATTTAGCAGGAGCACTCAACCCTTTGCAGAATCAGACCTTTAATTTTTATTCTGCAAGAAGAACTTGGAAGAATTTGCTTTAGCAGAATTTATAGACATGTACTTTATATGCACAGTCCATAATACAGATGAATAGTGCTAGATGTTTACGGTATATTTAAGTACACTCATGGGAACTATCCCAACTCAATTCTGTAATATCAATTTTGTTATATATTTGCTGTGGGGAAGATGTTAATAGGCTGTTAAAACAGTCACTAGGAAAAAGAAAAAAAATAATTGTATCAACTTCATAAATCCTAAAGCATCTGATTTCAGTTTTATGTTTATTCCTTCCACTAAGATATCCAGAAGAAGAGTTAGATTCTCAGTAAATGTTTTATAGGTTACACTGTTTTATAGTCTTAAAATGATGGCACTTGGTAGTTAATTTTGTTTCATAAAAAAAAAATAATAAAAAAGCAACATTATACCTCTGTCACATTCTTAGCTTCACTGCACACTCTGTACCCCCTGCTCTTTAAGGAATCATAACTTAAAGCGAGGATTTTCATTTGCTTCCCTCTTTCGGGTTTCCTTTAGCAAAGCCCTTCATCATTACTAACCACGTTATTATACAAGGGAGCTTAGACCACAGGGTGGATTACCCTGGTCAGATCAGCGGAATCATTGCCCTTTACCCACAGAAACGGGGACAAGAAAGGCAGCCCAGACACAGCAGGGATACGGAACACAAAAGCAAAACTGGGGAAGGGTTTAGAGGGGAAGTCATATGAGGAGAGGCTGAAGTCGCTTGGTTTGTTCAGCCTGGGGAAGAGGAGACTGAGAGGAGATCTCATCATGGTCTAGAACTTCCTCCCTACTTTGGGCACCAGAACTCTTGGCTATCACCCTAGAGAGAGGTTTTAATATTTTTGGACATGTTCATTCCTTAAACACACATATTCTATTCCTACTTCTCTCAGATTTACATCAAGGTAATCCTGAGTTACTTCCAATACAGTTAAGCCTCTCCAAACAGACTGCCCTGTCTGCCTGTCACAGGAAAGCACCCAATATGGTCGAAATCAATGTTTATTTCTAAAGAAAGCAACAATAACTCCATAACCATCAAGGACTTCATGCAGGATTCATTATTAATAAAGTATTCAGGTCAGTAGTGACAGAAGAACATGCGACCTTCTTTGAAGCTATGAACTTCAGTCCCCCAAGCCAATATAAAAATGTCATTTAGCAATGTTGGGCTGTGTGACGAATTGGGGGAACTTGTCTAAATATGATTTATGAATTCCATCGTGCTTTTATGAACTACCTGTACTCTTATATCTTGCAACTCTCTCTACTGTCTTATGACTATCTTTTATTGTATTTTGCCTTATGGTTCTTATGCTAAGGACACAAGAGAATAGTTTTGGTATATCTGCTCTTAAATAATTGATAGTCAAGGACTACAAGTTGCTGAATAGACCTAATCTGGGGAGAACAAATGACTTCTGGCACTCTAGATAAGCCAGTTTTCTGCAATTTCCTTGCAGAGACCTGGGATTTGAAAGGTTGTGCTTTACCCAGAAGCAAAACAAACAGATGAGATATTAGCAATAGTTCTTAAAAAACAGCCCGAGTCACTCACTGAAAGGACTTGGAAAACAAGTCCACTCAGCAAAGAGCATTTCTCACTTCTAAGCAGAGGTCCCTAAGTTAATGCAATACTGGGCTTCATAAATACATGAACTAGCTCCAGCTGAACTGTCTAGCACAGCCCCATTCCTCTGCCCATGAGCACCTGCAACTTATCCAGGAGAGCAGGTCTCCTAACACCAACTGTGTTACCACCGCATCCCAGCCACAGGATGGCCAAATAGAGACTATCTGCCACACCACAGCATCTCCTTCCACAGCGTACGCTCCATCTGCCAGCGAGTTCTGAAGCTCACTCTGCTGTTCTACATGAGGACATCTCAGCCACAGGCAGGGAAGGAGGAATTCACTCCTACTGAAGTGACAGCCTTTAAGAACCTAACTTAGCTTGTACACCCTGTGCCTAATATAAGACATGCTTCAATGAAGTCCACGGCATGTCAAAATCTTTTGGTTTTTAAAATAATTTTTTCTGTGAGATTCAGATCTGCTACTTAAGTTTCATTTTTAAAGTCTTAAGTGGATAGAGGTTTTTTGTTGTTTTTTATTTTTTTTTTAGAAAAAAGTCAGAGCAGAAAAAAAAAAGAAAAAAGATCTCACAATAATCAGAAACTAGGTTTGAATATCTGCAATCAAGAGCATGTGTTTGCTTATCTCATTTCCTAACTTGTCAAAGATACAGTCAAAGAAAAGACAAGGAAGATCCAGCCATTATAACAGATAGAGGGTAACAGTCTTCAAAAATTGCTCAAGTGTATTACTGCTAGACGAGTTACATTATAGGACTTCCATGGTTAAATAAACAAGTAATATTTTATTGCCGACAATTTATACAGGATTTTATGTTCCTAACAAGATCTCTGAGCCTTATAGTCAGCTCATGAAAGAGGATGAGCTGACAACACAAAGGAAGAGCAGCAGCAGAAAACAGAGCATAAACGATAAAACAGATTTGAAGCCAAACAGCAGCGGATAGTTTTGGCACAAGCATCTCTTTCAGGAGGGAACATTCCTCTTTGTAAACTTAGCCAGCAGCCTTTTAATTTCAGCAAAAAGGAACCATCTTTAACATCTCTATTTCCTTTTCTATAATACAATCATTTTGCCTCTCAAACAAAGAAAGCTCTGCTTACAGATTAACCAGCTTTTGTAAAAAATAAATTTATTTTGAAAACAGGTGGAATTGCTGTCTTACAAAACAATAGGGAGGTGCTCATGGCACCAAGTCTGACAAGATTCCAGCAGCATTTGGCCAGAACACTCCGACACATGGTCTGAATGTTGGGATTGTCCTGTGCAGGGACAGGAGTTGGACTGATGATCCTTGTGGGTCCCTTCCAACTCACAACATTCTAGGATTTATGAATAAGAATTCCTGAGTTTTAAGAGACATCCACATCAAGTTTTTGCAGACTACTTTGCAGACACAAGCGAGCCCCAGAAATGTGATCCAAAGAACAATAGATTCAGTGGAGGAACTCCCACTAACTTCAGCCCCAGACAGAGTAGATAGAATTTGGATACTGTGACCTAACATTTTTCTCTAATTTTGCTCAGTCAGAGAATAAAACAGCTGAGCTATTGAAATGAATATGCCTGTCCACCATGGGAAAACATTGCCAGTGTAGAGAAGATTGATTTACCATTGCCACCTTGGAGAACGCTGTACCACATGCTTTTCAGGGTGACAACTCTTCCTCCCACTCCGTGGCATAAGACTCAGGAATTGAGAACTAACACACAACGCATAAAGCAAACATATGCAAAGCCATTTTGCAGGCAGAAGCTTCAGTTCCTGCAGCATCCATGTCACCATTTCATAACTCCAGAAGCACTTCAGACCTACCTCTGTGAAGCTCTGAAATTGTTTTCAGCAAAACCAGGACATTGTTAAAAAAAGTTAAATGAATAAAATACACACATGCATAAATGAGTGGTAAATAACATTAAGTCCAGCATGTTGTACTCTGGATAGGTTTTTATTTTATATGGATTCATAAAAGTGCAAGATTTTTCATGCCATGAAACAAAAAAATAAAAGTTGGGGGTTTTTTTTAGCCAGTGGGAACAGTAACAATCATTAGAAAGCAGATCTTTTTACCAAGAAATGTGTCTTCCTTAGTAAAAGAAAAGAGTGAACAAATATTTTCCAGTAAACAAAGAATGAACATATGTATTTTAAATGCTTTAAGTGTTGTAGTAGGAGTGCATTTTTTCCTTTTACTACACAAAGTACTTATTGATATTTTTACATACTTTTATAGACTTTCTACCTTGTTCTGCCTGAACACAGCAAATATTCCAAGAAAAAGCTAGAAGAATGTAAACAAACAGGGCTGGGCTGCTATTAGCCCAGTTAATAACCTGAATTAAGTAAGAAATTTTAAATACATAATTCTGGTAGGTTTGCTTAGATCTGCTGCAGCATTGCATTACGATGGGAGGGCTTGTAGGCAAAATAGAATTATATTTTATTTGTAATTGTGTTTTATAAAACAGATAAGCAAGAAAGGTCCCCCCTAAAAAATAAAACCTATTTTCTTATAACAGTATGTTAACAACTAAAGCAGCCAACAGTTCAAGGACTCTACATTTCAGTGAGGAAATCAGCTAATAGTACTTTGATACTTTACCATTGAAAATATTACTTGAAGTTATTTGGATAACCCACTCCAAAGCTTCTACTTTTAAAATTAACAACCTCAATTAAAAAAAAAAAAAAATAAAAAAAGAAAAAGAAAAGAAAAGTTCTATCAAGACAAGGATCTAAAGATTACTGCAAACACTTCTTAGATAATTTTATGAGTTCCACATAAAGGATTAATTTAGGACATTTATTTTTAACAGTTAATTTGTGTAGCAAAATTCAGAAAATGAAGTGGCAGAAAACTAAATATGAACAGTAAATAAAGACTGGAAAAGGACATAAAGACAGTTTCAATAGGGAACATTTAAAAATAGTAAGTTAAGACAAACATCTTCTGTACAAAAACCAAGTCTATGCAGGGTGACATCAGCTCCCACTAGAAAGGGCGAGACATTCTGAAGCTATTTATAGTCTGTAAAATGACTGCAATTTTGAGACCATTTTAGGAGAAAGATCTGACAATGTTATTTTACAATGACTTTGTTTTGGTTGTGTCAAATAATAACTGCAGATATAACAACGTGTCTGCTGTACGCTGGAACAATTCTGTGCTATTACTGAGTACCTGTGTTTTGATTTAGAGAAGAAATGGGATTTGTCAGAACTAAACAATAGTTATTCCTAAGAGAAAGTGGAATATATAAAAGCAAATTAGTGAATTAACTACTTAACAACCTAATAATTCTGTTTCAGGAAGTCGATATCATTGGGATATGATGGACTAATGATAGTTACATAGACATGCAATCACTGTTCCTTCAGTATTTGTAATAGAGAACTCACATACTAGTTTGAGTTGTAGATCAATGCAATACTTTTTATTTACTACTAAGGGATGATTTTACTACTATGTTCCAATACTGTTTAGCCCAGAAGAGTAAGTTTTTCCTTTTAACTAAGATCACATGAGAAAAATTAGTAAATAACCCATCTTTTCACAACAGAACATGAGCAGAGACACCAAGGACATTAGCAAAGATCTCTTCTTTTCTTCACAATTTGAGAAATTATTAAATTAAGCGTAGGTAGAAGTATTCTGGTCTCTGTAAAGCTGATGGAGTTTTGATACTGACTAACACAATGGGTAACTATGCCTCGAGCTCTAAGGTACACTGAGCTTTTTGCCTCTAAGCACAAAGGGGAAGCAAACAGTGACTGTCTCTCATGGTGCTGCACTGCAAATGAGTGGAAATCTAGACACCCAGCTGAGCCTTGCTTTGGTCTGAAAAATTCAGACTATCCTTTAGACTAGCCTAATGAGAGCAGGTACGTCCTTGCACAAAACATCTCCCATTCATCATGTCCCATCCAGGGTCTTGCTGTGATTTTTGTGCCTATACTACTACTCATATATTACAAGCATGTACTAAATCTGTTAAGAAGGGGCTGACAGATCACATCAAAACATGTGCCCTTAAGCTCTAGGTGGCACGGCAAGTGACTTGTGATACATGATACCATTATTGACCTCTGAATTGTACAATTTATAAGAAAGCAAAACCCAGAGTTTTTTTGCCTTGCATATAAGCTAAACCAAAAGGGGAAAAGCTTCATGCTGACATGGGAAGAAAAGTTGTCTGTGAAGCCTGCTAAAAGCTAATATGCTGCATGAATTTCTCAATGCTAATTTAGAGTCCTTCACCTGGGGAGAAATAACCACATGCACCAGTACAGGTCATGGGCTGACCTGATAGAGAGGAGCTCTATGGAAAAGGACCTGGGTGTGCTGGTGGACAGCAGGTTGACCACAAGCCAGCAGTGTGTTCCTGTGGCCAAGAAGGCCCACTGTCCTGGGGTGCATTAAAAGGAGCATGGCCAGCAGGCTGAGGGAGGTTCTCCTCCCCCTCTACTCTGCCCTGGTGAGGCCACATTTGGAGTACTGTGTCCAGTTCTGGGCTCCTCAGTTCAAGAGGGACAGGGATCTTCTGGAGAGAGTCTATCAAAGGCTACAGAGATGATGAGGGGCCTGGAGCATCTGCCTTACGAGGAGAGGCAGAGAGAGCTGGGACTCTTCAGCCTGGAGAAGAGCAGCCTGAGAGGGGATCTGATCAATGTCTACAAATATCTGAAGTGCGGGGGCCAAATGGGGCTGGGCTTTCTTCAGTAGTATCCAGTGACAGGACAAGGGGCAATGGACAAAAACTGGAACACCAGAAGTTCCAGAAAAACTTAAGAAAAAACTTCTTTTATTGTGAGGATGTTGGAGCCCTGGGACAGGCTGCCCAGAGAGGGTGTGGAGTCTCCATCTCTGGAGATGTTCAAACCCACCTGGACACTTTCCTGTGCAACCTGTTGTAGGCAACCTGCTTCGGCAGGGGGGTTTGACTGGATGATCTCCTGAGGTCCCTTCCAACCCCACCATGCTGTGATTCTGTGAAAAGCAAATCCTAGCATTCTTTCAATTGCTTTCAATTTTTATCTCTATGTATTCCATACAGATGAGTCAACCTGCAGCTACTGTGATTCTGATACTATAACAGTTTTCACATACAAACACACTTCAGGTCTCTACTGAGGCTCCAGGATCTGCAGGATTCACATAAATGCCTGAAAATCCTGCTGCAAAACCTTTCTTGGGGTATGGTCAATATTGGTTTGAAGGTAATAATCCAAAAGAAAATATTATCTGCGACTTATGATTTTAGTTAACTACAATGAATATTTACAGCTAAAGTGAAAGAAAGAAGAGTCAAGAATGAACTTTTAGAAAGTGGTGATGCTGCAGATAACTTCAAGTCCCTCACAGCTAGTTCTGCCATGGGGAAACTTGCACAGAAAAAACAAACAATAAGCAATTTTTATGGATCTTCTTATTCTTTCAATTTATAACACACTAAGGACTCTGTTGTAATTCATGTTTCTCCACTAGTTGAGGCAAACCATCTGCTTTCAACAACAGACAGACCATTCGGAGATTGTTCTTGGCACCGTTAGGATAGTGATCTGTATGTCACAGTGGGGAACCTAGTGTCCTAAACCACCTTCTCCATAGGCTCTATTGATCATCACCAGACCTGCTCATTATTTGTTTCTTCCTGGAGAAGAGCATCAAAGAGAAGAGCCAAACCACAGAGGCTATGCAGATGGAAAATTCATCATGGCCCAGATCCAGAAGTCAAATGTGCAGCAGTACCAATAGCAGGGGTTGCAAGATGGAACTGTTTCTGAGCCATTACAAGTGGCATCAGTAGAAGCAGCAGCATTAGCTAACAACTGTCTTTTGGATTAATCATTTTACAGAATGTAATTGTGATCTTGTTATGACTCCAAGCACATAGAGAGGCATTTACTGAGAACTGCATTATAACAAAGAGTTCAGTTTTGGCTTATTTTTAACCTCAGAACACCAAACAGTGGCCAATTACCTCTGATCATATTTCAGACCTATGCCCAAAGACAGGATCCAAATGATTAGTGATGCTGGACTTGATTCTGTTTCAGTTCCCATTGATGTAAACTGGGAACAGCACTATTGAGTTTCATCAGTGAAAGACTAATAAAAGTATTATCAGAATCAAGTGTATGATTTAGAGTGTATTTTGAAGGCTGTGCACACTTACCCTGCTGGGTCACATTTTCAGCAGCAGTAAACTGGTACATATGCACTGAAATCAGGGAAGCCACCATAATTTTGCCCAGCTGAGCCGATGGCCTGTATTCTCAGAAAATATTGATTTGAGAACAGAATTTGAGAAGTTAATCACACTTCATTCTAGAGGGAAGCTCTGCTTTTGTCGAATTCCCCATCTGTAGTGTTTTTACAGACCATTTTGTTTCCTGTTTTTTTAAAAAACATGTTTGCAAGCCACTTGCAGATTTTTTATTTATTTATTTATTTTTTTCCTAACTGTGAAGCCAGAAAAAGAAAAGGATTGCAGAGAGAATTCTCTCTGATTGGTCCTCACTGGATTTAAAAGCCTTCAGGAAACATTTGAGGTAATCCAGAAAGATTGAAGAGTACAGATGTACCTCCTAGGATGCAAGGACTAATGCATGTAATAACTGTATTTCTTTAAAATGACTTTCTCAGGCAGAGTTAAAGGCGTAGATGTAACTAAGGGATTGGACTCAGGCCAAGTTGTAATGGCTCTGCTGTTTATCTTTTTTCTTTTTTTTTTTCTTCCCCTCCTCCAGCAGAAAGAGCAGAACAAGCATTTTACTAAGAGATTTAAGGTTTGCTTTCACTCCCTGTCTTACTTATACCTCCTGCCCCAAACATTCTTGGGTCACACAAATCAAAAACTAAATCGACTAAACCACAGCGGAAACAAAGCCCACTGCTCAGCCTATCTTTGCTTTCTTTGTCTGCTAGAAAGAAAGGGAAGATAGATAAGACAAGGTATTCAATATTTTAGCATTAATATATCAAAGTAGGAAGAGTAAAAAAAAAATTGTAGGTTATACGGAGCACAATTTAGCAGTGGCCACTCTGTCACCAAGGTGACTGAGATTTGTCTTATATAGAAGTTATTTTTTTAACATCCTTATCAAGAGACTATTAGAGCAGATCCTGAAAAATGTTTTTATTTTTTTCTTGCTGCTTTTCATATAAACACAGAGATTCCTGAATCTTACCTGAAGACACCAAAAAGGACACTGTATGCTAAATCCATCCTCCTGCCCATGAAGGACAGCTCTCTGTTGTGCTTATCTACACTCACAATGAGGTGGCTAAAGGCTTAATCCACACTGCCCTACAACCTCTCTTCAGTTCATACCCATGTCCAGTTATTAAACCCATGAAGAGAAACCTTTCTCCTTAGTTGTTCATATTAACTATCTAAGTACTTACATAGAGCTTAGAAGAAAGTTTGGGGGCTCTGTTCTGGATGTTTTAAATTGTTCAAGCGCTAATAGTAACTGCTTCTGCGCCTCTCCCAGTAAATGGTGTCTGGAGACTGATCTAGTGGAAGGTGTCCCTGCTGATGGCAGGGGGGTTGGAACTGGATGAGCTTTAAGGTCCCTTCCAACCCAAACCAGGCTGTGATTCCATGAGACTACCCTTGTGCAAAGCACAATTTACATCCTATGGAAAGGTAGACATGCCTCAGCCAGCACACGGGACACTGGAGAAGGCAAGGCGTGTGGTTTTCATGCCTCAGTATTTTATACATTTCTAGTCATTAGGTGTTTTCCTGCCAACAACCTGTTATGCCAGCCTTTAAGACACTAATTTACAGATACATTCCTAAAAAGCCTCAAATGCCAAGCACAGAAGTGATTCAATGCTACTTTTGCTACTCTTCTTATTCCAGTCTCTCCTAAGACAGTGCAGCAACAGGCCTTGCCCTTTGGCAAAGAGGACAGATTGTTTTTTTCCTCCTGTTCTTTTTAGCCATGCTATTCCAGCTTATTTTCCAGTGCTTTCCCCTGGGCTAAGTTCTGCCTATTGAAATCCACGTTGTAGAGAGCAAAGTTTGGCCTCTTTCCATCATTTTACAAAGTAATTTTCAAGGTTAACCACAGGAAAGGCAGATGAATTATGTGGAAACAATCATCTGCAAAGACCTTTCTTCAGGTGCTCTCCCCCATCCTGTCCATTTGCTCAGCATGCACTGCGGCAATGGATGGACACAACACGCTATTGACCAGAAAACTGGTCAAAGAGTTTAGATTTATGCAGTGCAATAATAACTAGGTTCACAACAAGGCTTACACGGACAAAATACAGAAGAAAACTCAACTATATCCCTGCCAAAATCTCTGGAAAACAAAAACAACCCTGTAATACTATCCTGTTTGTAAAAATGCTTCAGGGTGCCTATGTTCCAGAGCTGGGAGCATAATAAATTAACTTAAGTAGTGGATGCCTAGGACAAAACCCTGTGGGATACCTGAGCCAACCCAACAGGTGGAGAAATTGAAAACAAATTGATAGCCTTGGGACAGGAAACATTAGAACCAAGCAATTATAATGCCAGACTGTCTAGCATGAAAGGCAAAGAAAGCCAACAATGATTTGCATTGATATAGCACCATGAGTAGTGCATGTCAGATGATGTCCCAGAGCCTTTCACAGCAACAGAACATCATAGTACACAACAGCTGAAGGTAAAGAGGGGAAAAAAAAAATCCCACAAAAATCCAGACCAAAACAACAAAACCTGGAGTATTTTTTAAAGCATAAAAGAGTGGTTTCTGTCACAGGGGAGGAAAGAGGCAGGCAGCTGATTTGAATACATGCCTTCCTAGTACCTATGCTCTGAGGAGCTCAGGTAAAGTGAGTTTGGATTCACATGGTTTGCACAACACTCCTGGAAATCAGAACTTGCACAATAGTTTTATTCTCCAACGCAAACAGATAAAGCAAAAGGAAGACATCCCCTGTTACCCATGCTGCTCCTTTGCCCTATCTTCATTTTTTCACTTCTACACTCTTCCAACCTGCATGCTATTTAAACGCTGCTTTTTTCAGCTCAGTGCAGCAAAAGGGGATAGTAGATCTTTCATTTTAATTTTTTCTTGTATATTATCTGATGCAAACAGGGATTTGGGCCACTACCTCTCCCCTGAAAGCTACATCTGAGACATAGATTCTGCAGAATCAACTCATGACAGCTTTAAATGGTGACCTTTGGTTGAACACACCTTTCCTACGAGCTGCTACAAATCTATAATTAACTGCAGCTATAACACCACTGCCAGCTCTCTGCCGTTGTCTCTCTATTGTTAGACTCTGCTTATATGTGCATTATTAGCATGAAGGTTCAGAAAAAAGGCACACTCCATAACTGGCTGCTCAAGGCCCTATTATAGGAGAGAAAAGTGAGCACATGGCAAGTTTTTCACTTTGCCCTGTAGGCTACAGCAATCACAGAGCCTGTGCTTGAAATAGCATGGGTACCACCTTATCTCCGAGCTCCTTGTGCACAACCCATCCCTACCTTGAAGGGAAGATGTCCCTATGGTAGATATGCAAGGAAATGGGATTAGACTGCACCATTTCAAGACATGGCACATGCTGTTCTCTCTCCTAAGGAGCCAGGAGCTTGGCATAGGAACCACACATCTAAAGTTTCCCCAGGAAAATCTTCCTCACAGATGTATTCGGAAGGTTTAATATTTTGAAAGCAGCTATCCAATAGAAAGTGCCAGAGAAGCACTCTCTATAATTACAATTTTACCACTTGAAAAGCTTGGCTATGTCATAGCAGTGGCTCAATTAAGTTGAAATGCAGGACTGCTCCTGATGGTGCAACGGTTGTGAATAATACCATAAAACATTTGCCAGTCTCCTGGAAACATGCTGATTATGGGCACAAAGTACGCTCTATTTTCTTTCTAAGCACTGAGGCTCGACACATTTACTTACATTTGGAATCAGGACAGCTACTGTCTTTCTTCATACAGCTTTATGTCATTTATGCTTCACATCAAAATAGCTCTGCTATAGGCAGCGCAGGAGTAGATACGTTTGGGAGCCTGTTTACTTCCCAGTACAAAGTCTCAGGTAAAACTGCCATAGCTCTCCCCAACTGTGACAAAATTCAAGGCACTTGTTCATGTAGGACAACAGACACCCAAATCAAAGAGAGTCAGGAAGGTCTTGGAGTACTGCTGATTATCCTGTATTAATTAAAAAGGCCTGGGATCCAAGTGATCCTACAAGAAGAAATGTGATTACAGACAAGACCTGATTTAACAGATTACTTCTGCAAGCCTTTCAAGACATTTTATTAGGCAACTTCATGCAGCAGTGCATGCAAAGACCAGATAAGCATTTCTGGATAACAATCTAAATGCAAGAGCAATCACCTCATCTGCTGAGACAGGTGAATCGGGGCAAGGGAACGATTTAAAAATCATTCCCCATGATACACAGCTCCTTTACATAAACTGGGGAAGGATTAGATTCACCCTTTCCTACTCACAAAGCGCAAGCCAAAGACAACAGGGAGAATGTCCATGTAGTGGCTTGGCCACATAAAGAGCAATGACTTTCCTGTCTTCTGAGCAACAGATAAACACAGTGATCAACTGTTTTTGTCAAACTTTAAATTTAATATTTGATTAATATTCGATTTTTTCTGGATTTTTACTGGATCTTTCTCCAGGATAGAGTAGCTACATAGCCATGAAGAAATTAGAGGCTTTAATTGAAGAAAGTTTCCATCATAAACAAGGATTATTCCCTCATGATAAAAGGTATAAAAATAAGCGAATATAATACTGTGGACTTTCAGAGTAGGCCTTTAAAAAAATCTTGGCTCCAGCTGATTTCTTTAAGTACACTCATTTAAACTGCATTATTTGCCATGCTATGTAACTGTGATACTTTGCCATTACCTCAGCAGGGTTCCGTGTACTTATACTCAAGAACATAGTAAAATTATACTTAGCATAAAATAAGAACAGTTACATGAACTGTACACTCAATGCCTGAATTATTCTTTAAGTCAAATGCTCAGTGCATCTGACTCTTCTTCTTACAAGGATACCTGAAGGTCACATCCACCATGCTAAACATTTCCTAACTCCAAAGAAGAGTGAGTGTGCTGGTCAGCAATCCCTCTAAGCCAATTTTTTTGTTGTTGTTTTTTTTGACAGAGTTATGCTTCATTTTGTATCCAAGTGCTGGCACAGTGTCACACAACCCTGGACACAGCAAAACCACCAGTTCTGACAGTTCAGGACAGTCTCTGAAAACTGTTTCTTGCAGTCAGGGCCCTGTATGAGATTTGCTGTTACAGCTTAGTTTAGCATTATCCTTGACAAGATATATCAGATAAAAAATGTGCAAGTAGCCACTGGGTCTGTAGTTTTGCTGTAAGAGAGAGGACTGAACATGTTCATTTTGGCCATTCAGCTGGACAAGGGACCCTGGGGAAGCATAAGTACACATTAAGCTGTTGTAAGGGGATATAAATCTTCTTTGACTGGATAGCCACTAGCCATTAAGTGGCTACATAATAAATGTTAATCATTTTGGACCTGATTCAGGATTAAAAGAGTCAGCCTTGACTTTTGTGTTGGAAGTTGTGAAAGGCTGAGGATGCCCTGAAATTTATAGGTTCTGTGCAAGAGCCAAATGGATGTGTAGTTTGAAGTAGGACACATGCAGCCCAGAGCAGCAGTTATACCACCATAGAAACCAAGTCTCAAACAATACCTAGATCTTCCCTAAAACACACTCCTCAAGTTTTCCACATTTCTGCATCATGGGTGATATTTTAGCTCCCTTTACAGATTTATTTTTTAGTAATTTTAGCACTGTAAAACTATCTTTAAGGCACGTTATGAGCTTTTTCAGGGACAATAGATGAGAAGTGTGATGTGGTGGTGATTTGGACATAGAGGGGCAAGCTCTTCCTCCCTCCACCTCCCCATTCCCACTTGTGGCTACCTTTTCAGTCCATCCTCTCAGAGAACAGATCTCTTGTCCTCTTAAGGACAGATACATTGAAACAGTCAGGAAGCAGGAGACAGTAGTTGAATGTCCATGTCATCACCTCCTAACTCTCATTTCCCAGCACAAGACTCAACATCATGTGAAAGGATCTTTGTAGGACATTGCCTACACCATTCTAGTCCAGGTTTAGCAGTTGGCAATGCACAGATGTAGTAATTCTGGCCATGGAAGCCAGGCTTTACCCCATCTGATTTGCATTTTGCTCCCTACAACACGTGTATTTTAGGATATGTGCTATATGCTTCAAACTCTTTCAGAGCTGTCATGCTCAACACATCATCATCTCACCTTCTCCCAGAATGAAAAGGCAAAGGCTATTCTGGCTAAACCCATAAGATCATTTTGGGTGGGAAACAATACCAAGTACAAATACGTGAGTCACCACTAGTGAGTCACTGACCAGCCTCTCTGGAGCTGCCCGCTTTTCCAGGATTGCCACCACACCAGTCCTTCTCTTCAAACGTTCAATTCCATTCATAACTTTTTCTTTTTTTTTCCATAATTATTCCAAATTTTTTATAAAGAGGTAAGTGGCTAAGTATATAAGAAAAGTTATCTTGCTGGGCTGTTAGCTTATAAAAATAAGCAATTACGATGACATTTTCAGTCACTTTGTTATCACTTTACTTATAGAATATAATCCACCAGACCACTCTTTGAGCAGGACCTTCTTCCTGTTTCTACAGTGACAACCTGCTGACCTTGGTTAGTTCCTAAACACCTTTCTACCTTTGATCACTAATTCTACTGTTCTTGGTAACTTTGTTTCTTCATTTCAATTATTTTAAAGCTTTTATGCACAGCCTACCCAAAAGAAAGTGTGATGTTAATGTGAACAATGAACCACTTTGCTTTCGCTTGGAAGTGACAAATACTCCTTGTTTCTAACATTCCCTCAAGCCTTCTGTAGAGTGCAATTTCTTATTTTATATTTTAAAACCTTAATCTCTGTTCTTTTACAGCTAACAGTGAATCTCTATATATTACACACAGACATGCACACACATAAAATTGCAAGTCCAAAGCTGGAGGCAAAAAAAAAATATTAAATTTTATTGATAAATTATGCTAACTAGATTTGATATTCAACTAAATTTATTAAAACAATCAGAATATTTGATATCATTAAACCTAATCAAGATGAAATCTCCAGTATTACAAATTATACAACACAGCTCAAGACTTATCTTCTGGATAATGATACTACAACAGACTGGCCTTTAGAAACTTTTAACGTGGTCTCAGAACATGGGCTTGTGTCTAGACTAACAGCTACTGCAAACACATTTAAGGACTAAAAATTAATTCAGGTTACATAAACACCTATTTTACACTAATTCTGGAATTTTGCAGCATTGAAAAAGAAATTATAAATTGTAATCATTCAAGAATCTGCAGGCTTTTATTTTTTAGTAAGATACCATGTCTCAAAAACCATTGAAAGACAAGAATCCATGAACAAACAATATTTCTATTATACTGGATCATATAGACGGTGAAGAGGTCAAAGGATTAATTAAACTAGGAATTCCCTGCAAAGGGTGGCAGGAAAAGTAAGTATTGTTGCATGCCAGACAATGGATAGCAGGGGTTGTTTTTTTTTTAAATAAAAAAAATTTTTTAAAAATTAAAAGTCTAGGTGTATACTGCAACTAAAGCTAGAAGGAAGAGACCAGAGTCAAGGTATTGGCACATGGTTGGACAGATCAGCTGTTATACACGCAGAGAGAGAGAGTAGAAAAGAATAAAGATGAAAAACTATGTCAAAATGAGGCTGTAAAAGACTTGGATGAAACACTGAACTTTATCACCTTTATCTCTGAAGAGAGATGGTGGCCAGGACAAGATGTTGGAGGAGTGAATGAATGAATGACTTCCATGCGTTTGGTATAGTTCTAGTTTCCAAAACAAGATTTCCAACTACAAATACAAGGATGACCAGTGAAAGCTGGATTATTGAAACTCCCTCTGACATCTCTTTTCCAATTCTTTGCCTCAGCACACACCGGGGATCTTTGGACGTTAACATCTATGTCAAATTTCCACTTCCTGATAAAATTGGAGAGGAGAGGGTTTTGTTAGGGGGAAAAAAAAAAACAGTGTTCTTGCCAGCTGAACTAGGTACTATCTAGAAAAGCAAACAGAACTAGAAGGGCAGAGAAAGCATCCTCGTGATTCTGGTGCATTAGTATTAGAGAGGTCCAAGTTATCCAGGGAGATGGCTGGAGGAGTAATGAAAGGTTTTGCTGTAAGCCCTCTGAGATAAATAGCAGGGAAGGTCTCCTGAAGTTTCAACCATTTTGAGACTAACTTCCTTGTGTTGCTAGTAGAAAATTTTGTACATCAATTCTTCTGAATTAGAGATGTTGGCCAGAGAAAACTATGACCTAGAATAACAGAAGTGGAATTTAATCATAAAACCTGCCCAGATCTGGATTAACTCCAGAAGGGCTGAGCTGCACATTTGAAAAGAGCCTGAACAGAGGCCAGAACAGTGTGGTGCTACTGTAGCCTACACCTTTAAAGGCAAACTACTCAACACAGGAAAATGTTAGAACCAGGAAGTCTGGGAAAGCTGAGCGGGTGGTGAAGAGATGAGGAGGGCTGTGGTGATATGGGCAAGGACCTACCAAGTAGCAAAGCAGGCTTTTGACAGGCAAAGCTTAGCTCTTTTCTCTCTACATAAATACTTCTTTGGTTCTGGTTTCCCTTGCCCTAACACCTTCACAAAACTTCATAATACAGAATAAATTTGCATGGAAAAAAGGTCTTTTTTCTATTGGAATCTGGCAGTTGCAGGTGCTTATCCCTTGCAAAAGTCATGATCCTTTCTTTGTCATCATCACCATTTTGCCACAACCAAATGCAGGGTCACAAATGAGATTATGACTTCACAGAGAAAACAAACATCTGCATCCAATGAATCCCTATGGAGCAAAGATCCTGCTTTCATGCAAATCAGTTCAGTAATAAAAATTAAGGAAAAACATAAATCCTCCAGAAATACACTGCAATTCTGGAGGATTTATGTTTTTTTGTAGAGCAGAATTCCCTCTAGACAGAGGGAATTGTAGTCCCATCTTCCCATGTCACATCAACCAGTAGATTTCAAAAGAACAGATCTATTTTCACAGAAGTATGAAATTCTGGTGACTATACATATCAAAAGGTAGTCATTTAAAACAAATTTGAGCCTTTTATTTATCTGTTCCCAGAGAACGATCCCGGAGGAGCGACAATCCCGGGACAGCCAGAGCCCGAGCGAAAGCCAGAGAGAGCAAGAGAGGAAGAGCCCCTCATGGATCTCCTGCCCATGGGGGACAGGAGATGGAACAGCCCCTTGGCAGAGCCCAATGCCCATGGAGCTGATCCACTGCAATATTCCTCGCCCTCTGAGATCTTGCACTTACAGACTGGCAAAACACAAAGTCCTTCAACTTCCAGTGAGAAATGAAAACATCGGTGTGTTATCAATGTTCTTCTCCTAACAAATCCCAGCTGAACCCAAACCCCAGCACTGCTCTAGCTGCTTAAAAAGAAACCTCACTCTGTCCTAGCTAAAAAATAAAACAAAGACAAACACAGCATACAGGCAGTGAAAAGCTGAGGCTGTATTTTTTTGTTTTGAACTGAACTATTTGACATTAAAAAACCCCTTGATTTTTCCATTTCTTTTCAGCATTACATTTATTGGAATGCTCCCAACATTTTCTGTGGTGCAGGTCTAGCTCAGGTGCATTCACGCTAGCAGCGGTGATGTCAACTAGTCTCAAGCAGAGATTACTCCAAGTGCTCTCAAGGTGTTCCTGACTTACCCCAAGTATAAAAGGCTAGTATCTTCTCCTCTGATCAAGGGCCTGTTACCAGTTACCATGCACAAAGGCAAACGTGCTGGTAGAACAATACAAATATTCACATCACATGGAAAGTCGTCCAATTAATCTATAGTAAAAAGGCTGACGGTAAAACAATAATCTGTGTAGCGAGTTTACAAGCTTGTATTCACCATTTACCAGCCTGCAAGTACATATAAAGGAACCAGATCCTTTATAATCCGTGTGGCCCTGGAATTTGCTCACGACAACATTCTCTTTTCTCACGGTGACAATTCTCATTAATGACTGCCT
>NW_010301945.1:57298-76470 GCF_000700745.2 Antrostomus carolinensis
TGCTTACGCGCGTCAGGAAAGCTCACCGCAGTCTGCTAAATTTAAATTCAGTGCCAATGTTTGTGGAATGAGAATGGAAGGAAAGAGAAAGGGAAGAACATTTCAGAAAGCATTAAGGAGCTAAGCAAATGAGTGTAATACATGAGCTAATCTCTACAAAGAATATTTGGACATCCTCTTTAAGATGGTCTGCCCATGGAAACAGTGTCCTTCAGTTTCTACTATTTTTTTTTTATCTTAAATCTTGCCTTTTCCAAGAAAAAAATTGAAAATTAAAAAGGAAGTTTTGAAGTATTTTTTCTTAATATTTAATATTACTATTTTTACTAATACCAAACATCATATTATCTAATAACATCCTATTAGCTGTTCTCAATTGATTCCATAAAGTACCAAAGGGCCAAATCTGACCTCAGGAGGCTAAGCCAGGAAAACCAAGTACACAGCACACAGCACCGTGACACCATTCAGCTCATACTTTACACTGACTGAGAATTTGGCCTAAATTATAAGTTTTAAGGAAGCGAGTCTGAGTTTTGGTTATTTATCAATTTACTTACATAACAGAGCACTGATGATTTAAACCATAAATTAAAAATAGCTGCTCTTAAAAATGAGGAGACAATTCAATCAAACATGGAGGACTGGGTTATGATGATTTGACTATTAAAAAAACCCAAACAACACACACATACACCAAAAAAATCCCCACAAAACCACACTGGAATACTCTTTTTCATTAATTTTTGTGAAACACATTAATACTAGAATTATAATGAATTTGTTTTCCTGTCATCCTCTCCAATTCTGTGAACTACCACTTACTGAGAAGCAGAGGACACCTCACAAAACCTTCCTCTAAGGTCCAACATGCAACACACACAATTGAAAGCACCAGATCCCTATCTGAGGTGTTACCCCTGGCTCAGAGACAGACTTCTCTGAAAAGAATCTCTCAGACGTTTCTCTGCTGAGTGCCTAATGGCTCTTCACTAACACTTGCTTTTAGTCCAAAAAATGCCACTCTGCTGCACAGTTAATATTATTTCGATCATCCTCTAAAGTATATTTATTAAACTCCAGGGTGTCTGTTCAGAGTGTGACTTTCTCAGACTCACTGTGGGCAACTTCTGATTTTTATTTTTTTTTTAGTTTACTTACTGACCATTATAGACACATGTGTTCATTTGACAATGGTGCTACAGCTTGTACACACAATTGCTCTTGTTTTTAAATATTGATAATTCTTAGGATAAAAATAGATCGTTAGTTCCCAAATGCCAAAATGAAAATTGCTTGGTGAGCACTTTTACAGATGTGGCTCTGAAGTAACTCATCAGCAAGACCATGAAATTTAAGCTAGTCACAAGAATAAATGAGAGCCAGCCTCCGTCTGAGCTAAATTTGGAAACTTACTCACATCAGGAGGTTTGTTTTATGAGGAATCCTCATTTATACAGCCCCTCTTTTGACATATACTGGTCTGAATCTAGAAAACAACTGAAGTAGTCAAGCAAAATAGCACGTTGCTACCAAAGATAGAATAAGCAGTAGAGCACGCATTTTGATCTAAAAATGATTGAGCAGTAAGTGACCAAAACATCCCAGAAAGCCAGAGATTCTTCTTGGTTCATAAAGCACGTGTGTTTCAGATGGAAGAAAGTCTGCTTAGACTCAAGAACGACTACTGCAAAAGAACAGAGACTAGAATACAGTCTCTGAATATTCCGATTTTATTATTAATGGTATTTTCCTAAAACAATCACCTGTTTGCTTTCTTTTTAAAGCTCTTGAGCAGTATTTGTCACTAACGACAATTAATTCAAAAAGACAGAACTTACTATTCACATATTAACACTCTCCATTGATTAAACATCTTTTTAATGAATAAGAGTAATTAAGTGTTACTCTGACCTGCCCCCACTCCTTTTTTATTATTATTATTATTTTTTTAAGTGACTGATGAATTTTATGAACAATTTCCTTTTCAGTGGTGGGGAAGGAAGTACACAGATCTGACAGTTCTTGATTTGACAGAAAAGTATTGTGTTTTCTCAAGACCAACATACCCACAAACATAGATTACGTTTGGGGAAACCCTAATCAAAACTGTTATGAGTAACATCACATTTGTTCTTATTTACAGACATAAGAAGATGGAAGCAAGAGCTCTCAATCAAAAAGAAATGGCATTACTTTTGATTTACTCTTTGCAGGCTGTAAAAGTAATTGAAAGGCCACCCCTCCCCACACAAACTCTCTCCCCCCACACATATTTTCTTTCAGAAAACTTTAATTCTCTTTGGAGATATATTTATTCTGTCCTTTGCCAAAATCTTCTGTTTACAATTTCAGCTCAATGACTGCAGATACTATTTATGCCTTTGAATTCAGGCTGCTTTACATTTAAAAGTGGGTTTGTGTACATCATTAATCCAAGGGGTTCAAAACACAGGGTGAAAGGCTCCTCCAATTATGTTACAGCTTTAAACAACTTGAAAGTGTACATGTAGGAATAAAGCACAAAAGCTGTATTTAGAATTAAAATAAAAGAGCAAAAGTTGAGAGAGTCAAAGTTAAAGATTATATTTTTCAATCAAAGGGGCACAAATTGCAGGTGACTCGGTGTTGTTGGTTTTTAACCTCAGTACAGTGCAGTACATGATACTGTGCTGTTCTCTGCAGTTACCTTTGACATCACAGGCTTTCATTTATGTAATGCCCAGCTCACATCACAGCTCACCAAGTCCTGTGCCATGTGCAGCTGTTGTTGTGATGGATACGAGCTACTTTCAGCTACATTAGCACCAACTGACCAGACTTCATTGTCCAGGACATTTGCAAAGGTTCATCTCTACGCTTGAATCTCAATGCCATACTTCAGAAACCATCTCCAGGTATGACACACATGAACACTTTAACTTTGTGAACTGCTGAGGGAATTTATTTAGTGCTTGGGAGATAATTGTGGTATTCCTGGCTTAGAATTCGGACAAACCATTTGATGTAGTACTTGTTAGAAACTTTATGGTATTTTTAATGATCATCAATGATTAATGGCGGTTCTTATTCAAAGCTCAGCTTCTCCAGTCACATGCAGGTACAGCTAGAAATCCACTGCTGCCTATTCCTCACTGGATTCAATGCAGTTGTACACAGACAGTATGAGTGAAGCAAAATTTAAAAACATACTTTAGAGTTTTTCTTCCCACCAGTACAATATGGTTGGTTGACTTTCAGTGACACAAGAGCCCCTGGGTAAGGGAGTTGAAGATGTTTTGAAGATCCATACATTGAAGAATCAAAATAAACAGCAGTTAGTAATGGTTGTAGAGTAGATAGTATTGGCATATATATTCCAATTTCTATCAGACATCTTGGGAAAGGCGTGACACATAGAATCATAGAATGGTTTGGGTTGGAAGGGACCTTAAAGATCATCTAGTTCCAACCCCCATACCCCTGCCCCATCAACTGGGCAGGTGTTTAGCTTTGAGTAGTCCACAAAGCATTACGTTTAATCCACAAAATGCTGCATGGTTCCAAATCAAGTGGAAGTAAAGACCTTTACAGCCTCAGTGGAAAGAGAAGCTGTGACTTTTTGGAGATTGGAGCCTGCAAAGAAGCCGAGCAACTCTGTTTAGAGTCATTAGACAAATGCGGTCTCCCCAGAGAGAGCCTTGCAGAGTAGTACATCAGGTCACAACTCCACATGAGACTGACAAGTGAATCAGTCAAATTTATTTCAAGGTATGTAAATATTTGTGAGACTGGCAGGTACAGGAAAATTATTTACCATAGACAGGAGGAAGAATTAAACAACATGCCTGAAACGGTACCACAGCTTGCTGAGCAGGAGTTAATATGCTAAACATTTGGTGCAGTAGGTAAAAATTGATAAGACACCTCTCTAGAATTATTTTGCTCATCTCCTTATGGCAACTAATCTACAGAACCCAAGGATCTTACCATCATGCTAGTCCTTCTTGGAATGCATGCACACCCCTATCCCATCCCAAGGTCACATCATTCCCTGCAAACACCTTGATCTGTTTTTCCAAGTGTGAAACTTATGGCTAAAAACACATAAGGATTTTTTGATAGCATGTAACTTTCTACCTCTTCTCTGAAGAGCACCCCTTCAGAACAAAACGTAACGTAGCTTACAGTGTCACTGGAGCTGTTGTAAAGTGCACTTGGGCATTGTGAAGATTCATGCTGAACACCTTTGTCTAATTTGTGGGAATATGCTCAAAATCTCCACTGCATACTAATGATGTATTATGCAGAAAAGCAGGATCACATCAAGTAAAACATTTTTAGATTACAAAGAGGAAGAACGAGGAGCCAAGATGTAAGTAGAGATCCTTGCACCTACCTATGATCATAAAAGTGTTAGTTAATAGTGATGCTACTTTCTGCTCCAAAGTAGACTCTACATAACTCTGCAGGGACAGCCTTAGTTTCAAAGGCTAACTCGTTCTTTTGGCAGACAGAATGATGAGCAGTCAGTGTAATTAAACAGATAAAATATGAGAACTAGGACTCAAACCAAACTTACCTGATCTCTGTGACCTCTTACATTTCACTTAAGATTTCTACCTGTATTTCTCCGTCTAATAAGACAGACTAACTTCACAGTACTGGAAGAAAATTATAATTTTTGTACTTTTTTTTCTGAGATATTAAGTTATAAGTACTGCTGCTGGCCTTTTATAAAAGGCTAAAAGGTTGTCACCAACATTCACACCACTGCAAGACAGAGACACGTTTAACTGTCTGGCTTAGCCTATCTTCTGGAATCAAGAGTGATGTAACTAATCCAGCATATTCCTACAAAGATGAGCCAGATGTTGCATCTGAAGTATCTTCTTTTGTCCTACTAGGTAGCTGAAATGCTATAGGTAGTGAACACTGTAAGCTTTTAGAATAAAAGAACTAGGAAACAGCTTTTATTATTATAAAAATAACATTTGCATTCAGACAGAACTAAATACTGTCCAAAAATACATGAAAATAGAGCCACTGGCTGAGAGATCCTACAATGTCGCAAACAAGTTTTATTTACTTTATAGAAACCTTTTGGTTCTTTTAGGCAGCAAAATATGACTTCATAATTATTACCTTATGCTGTCCTGACATTTACATTACCATACAGTGCTGAAAGCCAGAAAATACCAACTGTTCTGCAGGGGACTTTGTTCTCTGTAGGGTAAAAATCTACTAAATTGCACTCAGACCCATTAAAAAAACCCCAAAAGTACACTCTTGGATTGCAAGATTGGGAGAGTTTTGAGTCCTGAACTCTATGTGGAGTAGAATATTATGGATCAATGAATAATAGTTTGGGAAGGGTTAAATAGGTTTTATAGTCTCCTATTCAAAGAAGAAATTGCACATACTTATGGACTGAGGGGTAAAGGGACTGTAAAAAAGTAACAAAATTTTAGATATATCCCTGCTCTCCTGCATCTGTAAGTGTCAAGATCTGAGCACTTCTTGGGAATGTATGTACATCTGTATAATGGCCAAAAAGATTGTATTGTCCTACATTTGCATCATCTACTGAAGTGTACAGAAGGTGCCCACGAAACTAGAAGGTAAGGTAAGAGTCAGAAACTGGGACTTAATCCAAATCCTTTTATATCCCAGGAAAAGTCTCAACTTCAAGGGTCACCGAGAGCACTATTTCTATACAGATTTAATCAATCCCCTGTCCTTCCCCAATCTTCACACCTTTTACAACATCCATTGCTCACAACAGTGACATTTAGGAGGGATTGTGAAGGGCTTAGAGCAGCACTAATTTTTCCAATTCTCACTGGACTGATGAATGGCTCCTATAAAAGGTTAAATCATCACTTATCCTGCCCCTCACAATTGCAATGCTTCCTAATCTAAACTGTGCCATAAGCACTAAAAACACAAGGGAGAAGCCTGTGAGTAGCAACAGCTTTTACCTAATAACAAAGGTAGCGTTCCCCAAAGCCCAACTGCTTTTACTTCATTCTGCCTTTAGCATGATGGTCTCTGGTTTCCTCTCACCCACATGAAATGAAGATTAAAGAATGAAAATGTACAAAACAAGTCAGTCACATGCTGTGTCTAAGGTTTACCCTAATCTTCACTCATGGTACTGTAAGTTTGCTTGTGACCAATTCATTAGTATCTTAGGTGATGACAGAGGGCCCCAAAACCACAGGGTATTGACTCCATAGGGTAACTAACCACAGGGGACTCCACAGCACTGCTCTACATCACCAGAAGACATGAGGACTCTTTCTCCGTGCTGAAAAACTGGCAAGCAGCTAAGCTAAGAGGAGAACTTGGTTAAGCAACCTCTGTCACAACAGCTTGGTCAGTTCCACAGCAGTATCACTCTTTCAAAGGGACGTGGGTGAGTTTCAAAGGGACATGGGTGAGTTTCAAAGGGACGTGGGTGAGTTTCAGCAGCCCAGTGTGCAGCCTGGATGCCACTCTTGAAGCAGCATTTCTGGCTAAGGAATGTTGTTTCTGTACTTCATATACTACCCCTAATGTGAAGGAAGAGCTGGGCTGGGAGGTTTGTTCCCTACTGACTCGATAGGCCAAAAAGCCTAAAGAAGACATTGCCTTGATACTTGTCCTCCTGTCGCTGGTGCAAGGTTGTACCTACATACCATCAAGACACAAGGCAGCCAGGTAACATGTGGCAGTTATCTTTAAATGAGGAAATAATTTAAAGCTGCTGCCTCTCTACGTGCAACCATGCTAGTAGAGTACAGCACTGCCTATTTATAGATTAAAAAAAACATAAATTAAGATGGCTTCTCTCCACTGACTGAAGAGAGAGCAAGAGTTTCCTTCAAACATGATTCAGAACAGAAAACTAATTTGTGCACTCCAAATCACCTGTAAAGAAGTCCTGTCCCCCCTTCCCATCACTGTCTGCTCTGACAGTAGTGAGAAGTGATCTGTGGAGCATCCAGCCTCCATATCTGTATCATCCACACCAAGCCTCAGTATGACATCAGATTTGCTTCTCCTCTTTGTCTGTTGACTAATAATTGGTTGGACAGTCAGAACAATGAGGTTTGATGTTCCCTTGTTTCCACAGGATCTCAGTCTAGATGGAGACCCTGAGAGGAATTGCTTAGTTTGGAATTTAAAAGCAATATAGAAATTGTGAAAACAAGGATAAATGAAATTTTCATGAAAATTAGATCCCTAAGTTAACAGAGAAAAGACCAGTTAACAGGTGAAGATTATTTATGTAATTAAAATACTCATGTAGTATTAATAATCCTAATTTGCATGAGTATTAGGTCATTTTTGTGTAATTAGCTGAAGCAGAAGTTTTTTGTCAATTAAACTAATTGTTTTTCACACTAGGTGTAGATTGAATATTGATCTTTTTTATTCAGCTCACTTGCATAAGCAAATTAGATCTAATTGCCTGCTTACCACATCATTACTCAATTATTGTAAATTACAGAAAATATATTCTCTGGTAGAATAATGCTTTCTTTGTGGTATTGATGTTGAAAAGAGAATAGTTAATTTAAGAACTTCAAACTATTTTTTTTTTTCCATCTGTCAATTTAGTAGATATTTGCATCATCCAGTATGTTTCATTATTAGTTTACTTAATATACCAGTAGAGATGTACATGGATACTGGAAATGCACAGAAGAATAGTTGTTTCTTTTGAAAAACAGAAGAGTGATCCCTCAAGTGATGACTGCTCACACGCACACAAAGTGACATGAATTTTTAAACATCATAACGTGACAGAATGAATTTGTTATTTTGGCTTAAGAAAGACAGATTTTCATAGTTTGAAGTTTGGGTATTTTGGGGATTTTTTTTTATTTTTTTTAAAGAGAAAGGAACACATACGTTGGGGCAGGAGAGAGCAAATTACTTCTGTTTTACTTGCAGCAAATTCTAGTCTCTCAGTAGCTTTACTGATGTTTCCCTTCAGACTTGAATTCTGAATGTTTTGCAAAGGAAATCATACCTGTGTTTCTTCTCTAGTTCAGGCTAGAAGAAATGCTCCTGAAAAGGAGTCACTGCCAACAACAGTGTGTCTAAATGCAGTACAAATTGCTTTTTCCCCCCAAAAAATAAGAAATGAACAGTACTTAGGCTTGATGGATTGTTTGTCCTTTTCACTTGTTAAAATCCTCTGGTGTTAAAACTGGGCCATATGGAAGAGAGTTGTTGGTGTCAGAGCCCAGCTGCCAGCTGCCTACATTCTTATAGCAACTGCATCTGGATTCCTCACCACTCCAGTTTCAGAGTTAAAAGAAAAAAAATGCTAATTTCCAAAGAGAAAACACTTTTTCCCCAAAAAAATTCAAGCAACTGCAGTCTATCCAAGATGAGGCAAAGGCACAGGATTGAACACAATTCTCCTCTGCCTGCTGAGCTGCCTTCACTAATCACAAGGCCAGTACTCGCCCATTGCAACTGGGAAGTGAAATACATTCACTTTGGCATTGCCAGAGATGGCTTCGGTGAGAGTATTTGATTGCTCAGGGAGGTAGAGCTAACAGCACTTGCAAAATCAGTGAGAGAAGCTCAGCTGGCAAGAGCTAACTTGTTAAACCACCACACAACAGTCCTGTTCAATCTTGTACCAAGAGCCCACACAACAAGAGGAGTGGGAAGAAAAAACCCTTAAGAACAAACAGTCTACAGTCGGCTAAATATAACCCCCTCAGCAAGCTCATAGCTGGGGAAAACAGACTTCACATGAGTACAATGCATCTGGTCAAGTTATTGAAAAAGCCACTATCTTTTTTTAAATGTTTCTTAAGAAATGCAAGTATCTGAATATGGGCTTTTGGTAAAGGTCTGCAGATTTTTATTAGATGTGCAAAGAAAGTATTCGCCATTCCCAACTAAAACATCTAAAAACTCATTCAGATATTTAAGTAGATAAGGTTAATTGCATAGAAATATAAAGCTTCTCTTGAACACTAAAAACTATCCTCAAAACCAGCTTGGATAAATCTGATAAAACACATTGTCAACAAGCTGTAAACATTTACATTGTTCTAAAGCGTCTTAAACTTATCTTTAGTTATGACACCAATCATGCAATGGTTTTTTGCTTCTGTTTAATCAGAAGTAGAAATTAATGGACTTCATGGTCTCTGATGGTAACGTAGACACTTACAGATAAGGCATTTTGCAGAATTGGAGCAATACCTTCTAAAAGACACAAAGTACATGGTGTAAGTGCACAGTGCGGAACAGGAAGACACTCAGAACTTTAAAGAACATCCACTTACTCGACAGCTTTGGTTTCACTATAAATTTATTCAGTTTGGTTCCCTGAGAACTAGACTGACTGGGTTAGATAACAATCCATCTGCAACCCAATACCTTTTATATTCAACAGCAGAATGAGAAAGATTCCTTTGTTATCAACATACAGAAGTGTTGTTAACCACAACCAGCCCCACACGCCATGTTTTGGAAACTCCTCCTAAGTACTGCACCAACAAGATATACTTGGAGTCATAAAGTATTTTAGGTCTCTGTTTTGAGGTACTGGGGAATAAATAAATAAATAAATAGGAGTTTATTAGCATCTTGTAGACCACAAGCAAGGTTTACTTCTTAAACTATCCACAGTACATTCAACTTTTAACATATACTTAATTTACACTCTGGACTGGAGCTTGCTGGCTGCTTGCCTACTCTGAGTATTATTTTCAAATCTGGATACCCTATAGGTGTATGTATATAGATATATAAAATAATGGCAACCCTTTCACTGTAGCCAGCTGAGAAGGTTTAATGTGCCAGTAAATGAATTTGAGCTTCTTCACCGTTATTTTGTTCCGTAACATGGTTAGTTTGCATACTTGAGATCTTACAATGAAAACACATTTTAAGTCCCCATTCTGACACTCAGGAGGGGTTGCATATAGAGTGAAATCATGCTACTCACTGTCTTAAGCTATAGCTTCAAATACCTTGCTACATATCACAGAATCACAGAATGTCAGGGATTGGAAGGGACCTCAAAAGATCATCCAGTCCAATCCCCCTGCCAGAGCAGGAACCTAAATGAGATCACACAGGAAGGCGTCCAGGTGGGTCTTGAATGTCTCCAGAGAAGGAGACTCCACACCCTCCCTGGGCAGCCTGTCCCAGTGCTCTGTCACCCTCACTGTAAAGAAGTTCCTTCTGAAGTTTAAGTGGAGCCTCCTGTGTTCCAGCTCACACCCATTGCCCCTTGTCCTACCATTGGGCATCACTGAGAAGAGCCTGGCTCCATCCTCATGGCATTCGCCCTTAACATATTTATAAACATTAATTATCCCCAGATTGAGAAGTTAGGAAACTTCCTTTGAAAGACATGATCCTTTTTGTTTTTTATTTACAGAAAGAACAAACTTTTGGTACCAACTGCTGCTTTTTTTCCAGCACACTGGAATATTGAACACAGAGGGTAAGGAGGACTCTCCGGGTATTAAAAGTAATATCCAAAAAGTAGATATAAGGTACATTTGGGACCATCTATGAACAGCTAATATTAGTTATAGAAAATCAATGTTCAAGAATATTTCTAGAAAATCCTCTGGGATCTCTCTGTGTTGTTATGAATAATAATGTAAAAACACTACCTAGCATTCCATAGGAATTACTCAAACATTGGTGTAAATTAGAATTTAAGTAGTCTATCTATTTATTTCTCATAATTTTTAATGCTGGATATTATCTTCTAGAAGCTCATACAACAAGGGAAATGCCAAATCCATACTCTCCCAAGCATCTTTGTATTTACCTCCACCGGAGTTAACATGCTAAAGTGGTACCAATGGATATTCATTTAAAATATTTCTTCCTAAAGTATTTTATACCATCTCTTGACAAGTGGAAAGTACTACAACACAGCATATAGTCAAATATACAAAGACTAACTTTCTTCCTGCTGGAATCATTTCCTTTGCACACACAAAACCTTCTCTGGTACTAAGAAGAGTCCCACTGCAGTCAATTAAAACGAGGCTGCTCATGGACAGAAAAAACAGCCCGTTAAGAAACAACTTGTAATTTTCTTTTTGTCTTGTGAACAAGAGCAGAAACGTGAAGGAATGGAGCGTGTGAGAAGCTAGAAAACAGCATGATCTTTCTTGTTCATAGACCAGGTTGGAGTTTTCAGCAGAATAATCTTTCCTGAAGTGTCACATTTTGATTATCAGCAGGATAAAATATAAAGGAATTTTCACTTAGTCCTTGTTTTTATTAAAAATATAAGCAGTACCTTGTTTCTCAGGAAGTTTTGTTAATATCTGAAAACATCTAGAGTTTTTCAGTGGATTAATATTGAAATTGGTATTCCCCTTGAGGGATCAATACAAATGGTAGAATATCAGTATTTCTTGGCTTTCTGAATGAGAATATTTACAATATTCTGTAGAATTTATTTACACTGTGAGGTATATTTGCACAAAGTCATTTCCATTATAGTTAAAAAAAGAAAAAATACACCTTCAATTCTCACTATTTCTAGCTGCTGTTAGTAGAGCTAACTAAAAATGCATGAAGCCTGAGAACTTAGATTTGGGTTGACTTCAAACGTTGAAAGGTCCTGGTTAATTGAATTCTCATCTATGAACCTCTTGCATTTTTACAGTAGAGTGTTTAGAAAAGAAGCAACGACTGGCTGACCTTATAGAATAATTCCATTCTGTATAATATTCCTATCTTACTGTACTTAAACCTCCAAGGATATTTATTGGGCATGATTTCATTACAAAACCTACATCATGCCCTTCTAACAGTCTCCAAGTATATAACAGAAGGATAATACACAATCAAGAACAATCTATTTGTTACACTTGGGAAGAGCAAGTAGCGTTAACTTTTAGGGCCTGACATTAAGGCATTCAAACATGTACATACCACCAAGTGTCACACATTAAAAAGCACTCAACTCCACATATGACCTTTTCAAAATAAAGGCTCTTAGCATCTCACCTAATGCTTTCAATCTAATCCAAAGCCTATTAAAAGCCTGCTGCTTACCTTGAATGATGCTTAGCATTTTTGGAAAGCCTCACCAAGTACCTTCAGCTGCTACTGAAATCACCAGGAGTTGCAGGCACTCAGCATTTTATGCTAGACAAGCAGCCACCATGATCAAACACCTTCTGAAGTAATGTTTGTGTCTCCTGCTGGGAGTTGCATTCTGCATCTGGTGTTCTAACCCTCCTGATCCAAGAAATCCCTCTCAAGGGAACACCCTGACTCTGAGAATCAACTGACTGGCCCTTTTTTTAGTAGTTTCTTCATTTAGGTTCATTCTTTCCTCCTGGAGGAGGAGAAGCTCTTTTGTTCTTTTTGCTTTCTGTGCTATTTCTAGAATGTATGTGTGTGTTTTATTACAATACCTTCCTCGTATTATTTTTCCTGGCAAGGAAAAATCCAGCATCAACATTAATACAAAAGTTTAGATGCTCCTTTGGTTATGAACAAATTTTCACTCCATGTGGGCCAGGGTGAGGGGAGAACCAAATGAATAAACCCCACAATATCTAGTGGCATTTTGTCAGAAGACGTATCTTCCATTACTCCCATTTTTGCCCTTACTATTACACTTAGGCTTGAATATAGATTAAGAATTAAAAGTGAAATGAACCCAGTAAAACATTCACCTGCAGATGGCAAGCTCAGGTAAAAGGAAATCTTCACTAGCTTTTTCTCTATGTCTTGCTCTCTTTTTCAATTTTAAAAGTGAAATCTCCTGTAATGGTTTTTACTGTTTTTATGACTTTTGTAAGGCTTATTTAATGGTCCTTCTGGGTGATAAAAAGTACAATTAAAACTATAGTTCCCTCAGTTAATTCATAATTTCTTCTTGTGGCTCTAGCATGATCAGCTTTATAATCCAGATGATACATCTTTTCCGTGGACCATAATTAGGTTCCTAAAAGTTTCCTAAACTCTTAATTTCATGCCCATCTTTTATAAAAGACTATTTGCAAGAGAGATGCCTTGTCTCTTAAAGGTAGAAATACTGAAAGAGACTACCCACTGCACTTCAGTTATTAATTTAGCAAAAGAAGTGCTTATGTTTGAACACTCCTTTGTGAGGCAGGACTCACACAGCCGTTATCTTGGTCTGGAGGTATGTGACTTACTCAGCCTCACATTTCACATGGGGCTTGCAGTCAGACACTTCTTCAGAGCTGTGCTGTGTACAGTTATCAAAATGCTAACAGTCACACATGACAAAGCTGGTTTAGGATGTTATTTTATTATTTTAAGGAAAAAAAAATCTCTAGAGCATAGCAGCACAGGTTTACCTCAGAAACTACAAGGGAAGGTATTCCAACAAAGACTAGCTGCTCCCCTAATGCTGAGAGACTCTGTTAAAGGGAGTTGTACATAAAACAAAGGACATAAAACATCTCAAATTTAACTCAGAGAGTAACTAGATCAAGGGAACTCAAAGGTGACTTAAGTCCCTGACCATCATTCCAAAGCAGAGCTGTGACAAGGACCAGGGCTGTGATCAATTTTAGATGCAGAATTTTACCTGGCCTCACATCAGGTTACAGAAGACAATGTTCACACTTTTTTTACATGAATAAGTCTTTTGTTTCCACATTTGGGCTTTGAGATAGGATTGAAATCCTTTGGGTGGGCCTAGGAAATCTCCAGCACCACTGCTTGCCACTAGATGTTGCATGAGTTTCTTAGAATAACAAACACAGAGATATTTCAGTGCATTACATGGACTTTTATATTTTTCTTACAATGCAGTCACTGTACCTTCACAGTCTTTCTCATTACATCCCCTTTCTTCACTCCTGACTTTCCTTACACTCTGTTTGCAATTCTTTATTCTTGTTCTTTATCTGTGCATCAAAACTATTCTGTTGGAGAGCAAACGTCCGAGAGTGAAGACTTCTTTTGGGGGTATCAAATGTGCTTTTTGATGCTCAAAGTGCAGCACAAACAATTAAGATTAAACGAACTGAGTGATACAGTGGAGATTAGAGAGAGCAGAGAATGCTAAAGACACACAAAGAGTGCAGGAAAGCTAAAATAACTTCAAATATTAATATTCTTCTTTGTGTCATATTCTCCAAAAAAATGTTCTGTATCTTAAGCTTGAATCTTTTATTCTTTTTATTTTATTTCAAGCAGTTTCCTGATAAGATGAACATCCACACTTTTTAAAAATTAATGTTGTTATATAGATATGGGTAAAAATATATATTTCAGGAATAAAATACCCTGTGAGGATGTCTGTTAATCCAATAGTTAATGCCTGAAAAACACAGTCATGAAAGTTTTACTAAACAGGACTAGTGGAGGAAGAGGGGTCAGGAAGGCAGATATCTTGGAAATGTGATGAGACTACCAAGAAAAATGCTTTGCTACTTTTCTTTGTACTTCTTTTTCAAAGAGTAGAGAACAGAAAGTTCTGACACAGCACAACCACTAGTGGATGCTACGACACAGAGAGGGATGTGCTACAAGATGTCTGCTTAAGGAAAGTAAGGCTGAAAGGTTTAGGGGTTGTGGGGTGGTTTTTTTTTTGTTTTTTTTTTGTTTTTTGAAGGAAAGTAAGGCTGAAAAGTTTAGGGGTTGTGGGGGTTTTTTTGGTTTTTTTGTTTTTTGGTTTTTTTTTTTAAATTTATACTACAAGGTTAAAGATTTTCATGTTGCCTGACAAGCTTTGCTTAGACCTCGTCCAGCTGTTCCTGGTTGTGAGCTATCCATTAAGTATATTGTAACCAGGAACAACCTCATGAAAAGTGCTTCAACCTCATAAAACCAAGTAAAGGGGTAGAAAACAAAAGTTATGTGAGATTTTACAGAGTCACCTAGAAAATTAAGAACTTCAAACTAAGACAGTTCAACCATTGTGTCAATGTTCACTAGAATTTTAAACCAATTTCTCTCTTTGTTGCAGAAAGAACATGAAATGGGATGTGGGAGCAGACAAGTCTTTTCCAGAGGCAATGGGCACCTTCTGTATACAATATTAACAGCCTCACAGGTTTCCAAGGAAAACATTACTTTCTTATAGGATGAATACCAATAAGCCCCAAAAGTGACACGTAAATATGTAAAGAAAGCATTTTCTTGCTTACCTCAAATTTATCCTCTCCACTTCTGAAAACATGGTGAAGACAAAGCCATTATTGGCCTGTCGTGGAGCACAGCGAGGCAGATGTAACGTTGGAGGCAGAACATAGGCCTCGATCGATTCATCCCTTTAGCTTTTCCCTTCAATTTTTGCCTGCACTTTGTAACAATTGCACTTGCCTGACTATACGGAAGCACTTCAGGTCCTTAATGTCACACAAAGTGTTTGGTTCATGCCACTTTGCTATGGCCCATTTTCCCACATCTGCCCCCCTACCGTGTTCTTACGCAGATGTAGAAATAAAAAGATCGGCTCCCCACCAGGCCAATTTTGTCACATCACAGCAGCCACCATAGTCCAGATGTTCAACTGGATGTTCTCAGTACAGCTGCCTCCTATAGCTTTTCTCAGAGCTCTGGCCCACAGCCTCCTTTAAAGGATTTCCAGAGCAATAATGGGAGTCTGACAAGACAAACCTCTAGTGTTTGTAACTGGGCAGTAGCACAATCCAAATTGAAGTATTTCAGAATAAATAATACAAGTTTCATCACCACAGTGTTACACTGGATGGTTTTTGTCAAAGACAATCTGTGGAGGAAGGCAGTGGCATGAAGAAGAATAACCCCAATGGTGACTTGTCAGACCAGTATATTTGAATCAATAGGACAGATGTGTAGCATAATTGCCACCAACACAAAAATTCCCAGTCACTTATTACAACCCGTATCTCCAGTTCAGCATTCCTTGTTTGCTTACACACCTCCTTATGGATATATCATGCAGCCATTATGATAAAAGAGATTTGTTAAAGACACTTGATTCTAACAAGAATTACATTTTGTGGGCCTTATTGATCAATAAATACATCACGAGGGGAAGTCTCCTGTCTAGACTGATGACAGACTGTTTGAGCTGTCCCTCTACTTGCATGCTGTCATCAGATATAACATGTTAGCTTTTGATCTCAGAGTTACCTGCACAGGCTCACTGAGCAACCTGGTACAGTTTGCACATTTCTAAAACTGAACAGCAATCTTCCCAGAGACTACAGGAGGCAACTGGACACCTAATCTTCATGCCAGATGTGCAGTTTGTACACAACTGGGTAGTTTCTGTCGTTTAGCGACTTCAGGATAATTCCCAGAATAAAAGTTGCATTATCAGAGCAGCTGACTGTATATATGGTAAATGTCTGGGAATCATCACTGACTTCAAATAATAAAACCAACACAGTAGATCAGGGACAAAATACAAAACGTGGCTGTACAGCTGACACTCCAACAGTATAAAACACAGGGGGCATGACTGAAGTAGATATCAAATCATTATTTTTACATTAGAGAGACCAACATCACTAGGAATCCAAAGCTGCTGAGTATTAACTTATTAAGAGTCCCACTTACAGTGAGAGGAAGGAAAGAATAAACTAGAAATTAAACAATCATATGGCTTCTATCATGGCAGACGGCACTAAATTTACTCTGGCCAGAGTCACTAAATCAAAACATGCAACTTCCTCCACGTTGAGTGGTTGATACACTGGGTCAGAACAAATGACAGGTTTGCGAGAGAAGAGATCAGAGGTGAATGCGAGGTGGACATTACAACTGAAACCCCAATGTATTTCCAAGCCAATGTGACAGGAGCTATAAAAATAAATAGGAGAGCACCATCATTTTCTTTGGGCTGGCTTATACTGCATACCGTTATTCAAAGGAATAAAAAAAGAAAAGAAAAGAAAAAAAGCCATGCTTTACAGGTGAGCACTGATCTACAGTGTCTGCAAGTTTAAAAAGAATAATTAGAAAGAAATATATAAAGCTTGTTTGGACCACTGCTAGGAAAATGCACCTCTCCATCCCAACACATCACAGCAGGTAAACTCCTTTCAAGCGAGCGCTGTCATTATTCCCACACGGTTCTCATAATACATGCAACCTTGGCACTACTAAGAGTTGCTCCCAGATTCCCTTTGCTTAGATACAAAGGGAGACAGTTGCTCTCACCAGGCAATAGGAAGGTGGCAGTTTCCCTAGCAACAATAGCTTAAGAACTTTTCCTCTCCCCCCACTTCCCAAATCATGTAAATTCTCAGCAATTCAGGACAAGTGCAGGAAAAAAGGGTTCAGTCTGAGCTTTATCACTTGAAGAACATAGTTTATACAGTCATGTGAATTCAGTAGTTTGCTACCCTTGCAGTGTTAAGAGTACAGGTATTAATCAAGAGCCCACCCTGCACCTTGACTCTTTCTGTTTTCTTTTTAAACAGCCTGCAGAGAACCCCACCCTGCTCAATGCTTTACCTGAACATAGAGGACAGTAAAGGCCTGGGCTACTTAAATCCAAGAGCCCACCCTGCACCTTGACACTTTCTGTTTTCTTTTTACACAACCTGCAGAGAACCCCACGCTGCTCAATGCTTTACCTGAACGTAGAGGACAGTAAAGGCCTGGGCTACTTAAATTCCTAACCATCTCTCCACTTCTTTTATTTTTTCTTAGCTCTAAATCAAAATAATCTGCTTAGGCAATGAAGTTTTATATCTTTAAAATGGGACAAACCCTGATAAGATGCTTGTGTGTTTTATTAAAAGGCAAACCCAGAGGTATAAAATGTCTGTCCTACATCGAAATTGTAGAAGTTTCAAGACAGATACGAGAGCCTTGAAATTGTAGCTTGTAATTAGAACTAACAGAGACTCTTTCGTCCCATTAAACATCACCTCCATCCTATTTTTCCAATATCATGTGATTATGTACTTCATTAAGGCAATTACAGTATATTTATGAAGAGTCCCCTGTCTCTCCAAGCATGGCTGCTGAATGGGGGTGGTGAGGGAAAATCTGATTTCTAAATCTTCCACAGCTTTTTTCCCCTCTTTCTGTATTTCAAAATATTTTAATTAAATCCCTGGGCACAAGTGGATATGATTTAGAAGGCAATTCAGGTCTTTAGGCCTACACAGATGTCACTTAAAATCAGCTTTGAAGGATGATTTCAGAAACAACTAAAGCACCATTAACGAGAGTAAATTGGAGGTGCATGAGTAGCAACCACTATTATTTTGACAGCATTCAAGTTACACAGCAGCTACAAGGAATGTCTGCCCATTAGTGCCGAGTTGATCAGCATTCAGGAGGAGAACTCATTAGAATATCAGTCAAGTTTGGGGTTTTTTTTAACTTTTTTCAATGAAAAACATCAATACAATGAAGAATTTGCAAGATGCAGATAAAAACATGAATTTTCATAAAGCATTAAACATGTAGGAAATGAAACTGATTCACAAGGTTAAATATACCTACTGAGATCTTTTCACAGGTGGCTATGGTCTATTGAATTATTTGCAAGAGGTATTTGATGGTTCTTTCAAAAATGAATGGTGTAGCAACCAGAATCTTGAAGTTAAGATGAAATCAAATATAAAACAAGATAAAATTCCGCTGCCATCAGATTTCTTTGCAAATTGAAACTTGATTTAATGACATGAGAAGGACAGAGTTTTTCACAGACTTTTGAGCAAATCTAGACCCAGTTTGGTGTGAACTGAGCAGCTTAGTCTAGGAGACAACAAGGCTGCTCAGTCCTTGGGTACAAACCCCACGTTGGGGCAGCTTCTGATGACCTCAGGTGTGACTTATCCTCCATGACCTGTCATGACAGACACCATCTAGCTGAATGTTCTGGGTCAACTGCTACAGGCTCAGCTCTATTGTCAACTGTTTTGCTCAGCTCTATTGTCAACTCTTTTACTCACCAGAGGCTTCAAAACAAGCTCACCGCTTCAGAGCAACAGGGACCTGTCTTCTTGGATCATCCCTTCATTATGAGATCAGAAAAGCCTCTGAACTCTTCGAGACACAAGGGTAAAATCCCTTCTAATAATTTCTGCTTCACAGTGCCACTCATGCCCAGACACCATGGGGAAAGAAACAATATCATATCAGAAAACAAGGGTGCAAGTTCTCCTGGCAAAAATCAACAAACTGAGAGCACCACAGTTCCCTTTCTTACACCAAGCAGAGCAAGTGGCTGCTAAATACAAACATCTCCTCACAGAATTAGGATT
>NW_010301946.1:0-958 GCF_000700745.2 Antrostomus carolinensis
GTGAACTGTGCTGGGCACTGGGAACTGGGCACGAGACACTGGGAATTGCACTGGGAACTGGGCACTGGGAACTGGGCACTGGGAATTGCACTGGGAGCTGTGGGCTGTGCTGGGAACTGGGAGCTGAGCACTGGGCACTGGGCATTGTACTGGGCACTGTGGGCTATGCTGGGCACTGGGAGCTGAGCACTGGGAACTGGAAATGGCCCTGGGCACTGGGAGCTGAGCACTGGGAATTGTACTGGGCACAGTGGACTGTGCTGGGAACTGGGCACTGGAGACTGGACACTGGGAACTGTGGGCTGTGCTGGGCACTGGGAACTGGGCTGAGCATGGAACACTGGGAACTGGGCACTGGGAACTGCACTGGGCACTGTGGGCTGTGCTGAGCACTGGGAACTGGGCACTGAGAATTGTACTGGGAACTGTGGGCTATGCTGGGCACTGAGAACTGGGCACTGGAGACTGGGCACTGGGAATTGCACTGGGAGCTGGGGGCTATGCTGGGCACTGTGAGCTGGGCGCTGGCGCTGTGGTGTGAGCTGGGCACTGGGAACTGGGCACTAGGAATTACACTGGGAGCTGTGGGCTGTGCTGGGCACTGGGAACTGGGCATGGGGCAATGGGAACTGGGCAGAGCATGGAGCACTGGGAACTGGGCACTGGGCACTGGGAAGGGCACTGGTGGCTGGACATGGGGCACTGGACTCCGGGAACTGGGAAGCTTGCTGGATACTGGTTGATGATGGTCATGGGACAACTGGGCACTGGGCATGGGGTACTGGGCACTGAGAAGGGCACTGGGCAGGGCACTGGTAACTGGGCTCTGGTAACTGGGCACTGGTCCCCACTGCTGGGTGCCCCAGGGTTGGGGTGCCCAGACACCCCCACCCTGCTCACCCTCTCCACTTGTTCTCCAGTTGGGCTACTGGGACCCCGCAGCACAGGTACTGGGGGG
>NW_010301947.1:0-30098 GCF_000700745.2 Antrostomus carolinensis
GAGGCGGCCGCTTCCCGCCCGGAGGGAGCGCTCGTCCTGCGCCCGGGGCTCCGGCGTCTGGAGCCGCTGCGAAACCGCGGGAGGCGTCTTTAGAAAGCGGGCACAGACTCTGGTGTGAGAAAAACGCGTTTGTGTAAAAATCAGACGCTTTAGAAGGGAAAAACCCTCCGCTTTGCTTGACTGGCTTTCCCCCGAGACGCTGCTGCAAAAGTGGTTCAGGGAAGGCGTTTTGGGAAGGAAGAGGAGCCTGCCCAGAACCTTCACCGATACCGAGAGCCCTGTTTTTTCCCCCTCTGGAGCCGCACAGCCCTTTGTAACAGACACGGGGAGGGGTGGGCTGCCACCGCCCTTTCTTTCCTCAGCTGCAGCACAGGCTGAAAGTTAAAAACCTCCGAGAAGGTGGTTTGAATGAAGCCGCTCCCTTCCATGCGGTGTTACAGGCAACACGCGATGCTGTTTGGGATTCCCGTGGCTCGGCTGGAGAGCCCGCACAGGGACTCGGGGAAGAGGCTTCCTTGGCCAAAATGGTGGCGCAGGGCCCGTACTACACCCAGCACAAACGGCATGAACACATCCTTCAGCTGTGGTGGTACAGATACCGGCACAGGGGGATCTGTCAGAGCACCTCTGATGCTTCACAGCCTTGGGCAGCGGTTCCTGTCCCCATGCCAGCTGTTGATGGAAGTAGGGCAATGCTGCTGACCCACTCTGGATGGGCGTTGTGAGAGTTACTAATGCTTTTAATGTATTCTGTCAGCCTAAGGTCACAGGCCTTGCAGCAGGCATTAAACACAGGGAACAAAGTCTTTCTCATTCAGAAGTCTTGGCTTTTGGCCTTACTGAAGCACACTAGTGACCCTGCCTGATGCTGTAGTACGTGATAGATACTACTATAGCCAAACCAGACTCTGGGACACGGAATCAGGCTCTCTTTCCTGGGGAGAAGGAGCTGGTGACAGAACAGTTCGAGGCAGTCATGCTTCATCTGTCTCCGGAGCAAGGGCCTGGCTCACAAGGGGGCAGCATCCAACCATGTTGTTTCAGAAACCATCAGTCATCTGGTCCACAGTTGAAGAGAAACAGCAAGAAATGAAATTACTCAAAAGAAAGTTTTCTAGAACTATCATCACCTCCTAGTGTAGGTCTGATTTTTTTTTTTTCACTCTATTAATGTTTGAAAGTACACAAAACAGGAATTACTGTCAGTTTAGTAAATGGATTGGTGACTTGTGTTGCCTCCTGCAGCACTAATCAATAAATCACTAGAAACACTCTCACCCACTGCAGCAGGAGTAGAAAGACATGACTAGAGCATACTGAGGCCCTTGAATTAAAGAAACTCAAGCATAGATACTAATCTTTTATGCTCTTCAGGTACATGCATGCAAAGTTGGTTTGGCTGTTCATTTTAGCTACTATCCTGAACTGAATCAGGCAGTGTTGAGCATATGCCCTTCACACAGCATTTAGTTCAGACACATAGAATCAAGGGTAGAATTAAGTCTCCCCAAACACAAAACAAGTTTATGTGAAGAAACGTTCCTGCAGCATTATAGTATTTTGCTAATAAGGAAAAGCCTTAAATATAGCAAAGCTGTTAATAGAAAACATTACTTTTAAATAGCACCTACAGTGGCAATTTAGGAAATAATTTATGATAAATTTGAAGTAATGCTGCTAAACTCTTTTAAGGATGGGATCTTGGCCAAGTCTAAGTGAACCACAGCCTATGCAGCAGAGGTGAGACTGTAGCTTCTTTTAAATCTTTGTGTGTTCCTAAACACATCAGCACATACCCTCTCTTTTCTAGCTTGAAAGCTAGAACTAGCATTAAGCTGATCAGAATAATTAGTGATATAACTTTTTTTACATCTATGTATTAAAACTATATATATCTTAATTTATTTTATGAAAGTAAGCATTAAGTCTTCTAGTGGTAAATATATTCCATTATCAGGAAGTATTTGCATGAAGCATTGTGTTTCTGCAGGGAAAGCAAACATACTTTTTCAAAATTTGGGATTAAAAAAAATCCTCTTAGAAGTTAGCTATCAGACTTAACATATTTCCACAGAATTTTGTCAGTTGTAGCTAGTCATTTTTAAAATCATAAATTAACTTAATACATTAGTTGTGGCTTGGTTTATTTCCAGGGGGAGATGTTTATTCAATACACTGTAAACAGTGTGGTGTACCTTGGTAGATACCTTTTCTACCTAACATTTTAGAAATTTGACTTTTCAAGCACATCTTCTTGTCTTTCCTGTTTTTCTGGCATGGTTTACTTTACGTCTTATGTTCCCAGATTAGCAACCTGGCAGGATGGGGAAAGAAGAGGGGTGTCAGGTAGATACTGTCTTTGTAAATCATCACATTGTTTTTTAGTGGGTGGGGTGGGAAATGGATTATATCAGAGGTTGCATTTTGTGGAGTGATCTAATTAATGATTTACAGAAGTGTCAGTGAATTGTACTGGATCACTGATTGAACTAAGATGTCTCTGCATCAGGTAGGTCTTTTTGGTTTCTTATCATCTCTCTTGCGATTGATTGTACTTTTACATTTTTTTTTCTTGTTCCTCTGCTAGTGTGTAGCATGATGTCTTTAGGATTAAGGAGGAAGGAGGAGGGAAAGAAAAAGCATGTGGAAAAAAGACATGTCAAATGTTGAATAAAACTGGACATAGTGACACAGTCCTTGACAATTGAGAGAACAATATCCCAGAGCTACAAAAAGGACAGAATAAATGGGGGAAGGGTGGTTACCAGTCCTTGGGCTTTTTTCAAAGCAAGGTAAAACCTTCTCATGATTCAAATTGCTAAATATATGGATATATTCTATATTCAATATATATTCTAATGTGAGGGTTATGCTGACAAGTGAGGACCCTTGTTCGAAGACACACATCCTGGGTAAAACAGAGAAGTATTTTTACCACTTTTACTTGAGGCTTCTTAACTGACTGGAGTAGCAAGAATCTTCTGATATTACGTTTTGTTGGGTATTGCTTTACACTGGCATGAAAGAGTCTGTGTCTGTTTGCTGACAGTCAAACTCTGCTGTATTTTTCTCTGTTTTTGATATCTGCTTTTAAGAGCATTGACAAATCAGTCTTTAGGAGAGTCAAAAGTCAAACTGCTAAAGGAAGAAAATGACTAATTTTGGTTTATGAAATCGAGGTGGTGATCAGATTTCCATGTGAAGTCGACAAAGTTTACAACATTTTTGTTTAAGAGGGGACAAATATATCCTATTAGCTAATATTTTTTATGTAAGGCCTGTAAGGGTATCTAAAGCAACTACGTTGAGAAAGCTAAGAAAAGCACACACATCACAGAATTACTCTAAATCAGGTCATAATTTAAATGCCATTTACAACTGTAATTATAAAATTAAACCAACCATTCTAATATTTGCTAAGTGCCCCAAAAGGACATCTTGTTACAAAGAAGACATTCTTTAGGTAACAGTGTTTCCTCTGCTGGAAACATTTGTGCATAGGATCATAAAACAACAAAAAATGATTCAACATTTCAGCTTTGTTGCTATTTCTCTCTTTGTTTGCTTTTTTTTTTTTTTAATTTTCAGAAACTTGTCAAAGAGTAGGACTCACTGTCATTCAGAATTTAATCTATGCCATTTTATTCCTTCCTTCCTTAACACAGAATCTTCTGTTCATAGTTTGTCCTACTTGATTGCAAGTGAGGGGAAAAAACCAGCAGAAACAGATGAAGCTTCAAGTAACACAAGTTCTTAACTTCATTTGAATGCTTCAACATATATTACCAAAAAAGTGAAGGGAGAAAAGACAGAAATATGGTAAACTTAACTAAGCTTCAACGTTTTCATGACGAGTTATAAAGTCTTTGAAAGCAGGAAGATTTTTTCAGTCTTCATTGTAACCTTTTAAGATGCATAGTAAACACAAAATAGTCTAACTGCTTGTATGGTCTGTTAAATTTTAGAGTACAACTTTGCTGGCCATCTTTCTTCTCTTTTAGCTGCTTCCTCTTTTAGATATCTCCAGGCAGTTTCCTGATTCATACATAAGTGGTGCTTCCTTTCTCAAAATTCCTCTTTTGCATGTTTCTCAGCAAGAGAAACTAATTTGACTGTTTAAAACAGCAAATTCACATAAAAGAAAATCCCTCCTGCTATTCTGAAAATGCAAGCTCAAAAGAATTTTCTTCCACTGAGTGTTTCACATGATCTGTGGGGTTTATGATAATGTGCTAGCTCTCCTGTCTCCCTTTGTGTAGGCTTTTAAAAACCAGTCTTTGGCCAGGATTATTAGAAGAAGGGAATGTCATTTGTTGTTATGCCAGGCATGGATTTACTGGGAAAGCTTTAGCTCCGTGCTATGCACAGCAAATGGGGATCGCACTGCCACGTTGCATCATGTGATTGCAGCTGTATAGCCTCCATTTGAGACTGGGAGCTCTGTACACGAGCAAGTCTACTCAAGTCTGTGCAGACAGATCTGAGCTTAACTCTGCCAACTGTCAGAGCAACTCAAGCTGAACTAGCCAGTTATTCTGACCTGTTGCCATCCATGTGATGTTGCTGCCAAGCTAAGACATCCTGGGTCTACATCTCCCATAGATGTGCCCTGTGAATGCAGTATCTCGATGTTCTGCAATACCAAATCCATCTTTTAAGATCTTCTCTCTACATAAAAATTGTATTACTCAAGACATTTATAGCTCTCCATCCAGTTCTTTAACCTCGATGTATTAATATCAGAATAAATTTTTACTAACTAGACAAGGATAAGTCATGTGAATAGTCTATAAATGTATGCACTTCTAAGTCTGTAGCATTGTTATTATGTTAGTAAAAACTTACAAAAATATCCATACCTGTTTGTGCCCTGTCTTGGGCAAAAAGGTAAACTAAAGAAAGGCATAAACCAATGTCTAACAGCCTGCCAAAGAAACCTCTTGGAGAAAAAATTATCCCATAATCACTTATTACAAGACTTCAACTTTCTATTAACTTGGAAGCAACTTGTGGACATTATCACACAGTTTGGGTGTTTAACTAACTGAACCTCTGGCTTTATCTAGTTTGCAGTTATTGCCATTCACCATTTCTACTTATGTAATAAAATACCTAGACAACAGAAAGGGTTACTACTTTGCAGGCATAGCCTTTATCATACAAGCAAACAGTTGTAGGCAGGCAGAAGCAAGTTTGCTCCTCCCATGCTTCTAGCCTGAAGAATATGATTCAGCTCAAAGTTAGAAGTCCTTTAGAAGTGTTGTCATGGGACACTGCTCCATCTGGTAATTTTGGCACTAATTTATGCTGCTAAGCAGAAGCTGGGCTGATACCACCCACCAGTTCACAACTAGCTATAGTTAACCACAAGGACATCTCCAAAGAATAGCTGTGTGCTTACAGAACCAGGTCAGTGTATAGAATAAGTTTTACTGCTTTAAGCTCTTTTCTCCACAGCCCAGTAGTAAAATAAATTCTCAGTTAATTTTAACTTTGGGTGGCATTAGGGATTGTGCAGACACAACCTGTCATGTTTTCACAACCAGCTTTTGACCAGACAGGAAATTACTGTCAGTGAAGCTGGAGTGCAGTATTGCTTATTTCATTCTTTGTTCTGCTCGATGTCTGGATTATAAGAAAGTATTTGTTGAGCTAAAGCTCTGTTTTACCTGGAAGGGATAGTTCAAAGTTATTCTGTATTAACACTGGGTATTGTGCTATATTACAGGGTCTTAGTTATGTTTTGTTTAGAGTTATTAAGAACACTTTGATCTTCACCTACCTCCTTTTCCCACAATTCTTCATTTATTTAATCCACTGAAAAATTTTTATTAGTCTCTCTTGTCATGCTCTCAGGTAGTCCCTAATTCTTTCAAGGACCTCCCCACTCATGTGACAAAGCCTGTTTTCAGTTTTTCAGCTCCTGTTTCTGACACATTTGATACAAACCCTTTCTTTGAATCTTTAAAAAGTTTCTAGGCTAGAGTTTCAAACACTTACTGACTAAGTCAGAGTTTTGTAGTGAGAATACAGGAGAGAACTACTAATACATTGTGTTTGGTTTTTGTTTTTTTTCTTATTATTTTCTTGCACAGTGCAATTTAATTGCAGCTTGATTATATTCCACCCCAAAGGAAACAATATAGACAGTCAAGCTGAGAACAAGGCTTATTAGCATAAGCCTCTTCTGTTATCTTAGAGCTGTTTGTAGCAGAATGTTTTTCCAACTAGAAGCTATAGAAATTCAAATGTACTATTTATAATATATTGATTGCTCCTCCTTCCGCAGTTGCTGTTAAGCAATTTGCTATACGTACCTCTCATCCTTCCAGCAGCACTCTATATTTAACTGACATGCCTAGGTCGTGTTTCTATGACTTCTGCACTGGCTGTAGCATGCCACGTCTGAGCTGAAAAAAGAACTAAATCCCCTGGGCCAAATTCATTCCTGGAGTTGCTTGATTGAACACAGTGCATTTACACTCAGCACAGATTTGGCTCATACCTGACTTTGTCAGCATTCACTGTGCTGTAACTAAGTAACAAGAACACTGTCATTACGGGACAGATGAATAGCTTTCTCTCAGGTTATTAGAGCACTGAGCACCTTTAAGGAGTGCAGAAATCTGTGAAAGGAGGAGTTGGGGAAAAGGACACCGCTCCTTTTAGAGTCTGTGTAACAGAACTGATAAGCTATTCCTGTGATGTGATCGAATGCGACTGAATACTGCAGGCTCCTGGACTCTTATTCTATAAAATCCACATCAGAGCAGCACAGGAAAAGATCGGAGGGAACAGCTTCTGCTGTACTGAGAAAGGTACATATTTATATTTTCTTATTTTTGAGACTTGACATGGTTTGTTATTTTAGAGAATGTCACTATTTTAAACAGTGGTGAATAAGAAAGAAGTGGTGTTTTCCACATTCTGACTGGTACTCATTGTCAGGAAGCCACTCTGTGGGCAGCAACAGCTTTCACAAAGAAAGAGTAGGACATATTTCCGTGTAATGCATTTGTATTGTATTGTAAACCTTGACAGTTGAACGAAGTGAGATGAGATAGCCCTGACTAAATTGAAAATGTAATTTATGGCTATAAGTATGCTGGAATTTGGTACTCATTTGTATTCAAGAAAAAAATGAATGCAAGTCAAGCTTCAGTTCAGTCATATTTGACTGAATAGCTGCTTTTATAAATGTGTTGCTCCAGCTGTATTTTATGGGGATTTTCATTCTCAAGAGGGAGTTCTGCTACAGCAAAATGTCTGTGAAGAACAGACAAAAAGCTAGTACTTTTGCTTGCTAGCCCTGTTGCTGCTTATAGAGTATCTTTCTGATATCCTATATGGACGTTCTTTACCTTCTGCCATTTAAAAACAAACTCATATTTACTATTAGTCAACCATATATCATACCAGTGATCTCCATAAACAACCTTTACTTCATCTCTGCACTTAAGCTTACTTTTTTCTGCTTACTCCGCCACGGACTCCTCTAACAAAGCCCTCAGGTTCAGAATCTCATGCATTTGCACAGCACTGCAGTATTTAAATGCAAAAGAAAAATTTCCTGATTTACAGCTTTAGTTTGCATCAGTAGAAAAAAGAGTTTAACCCCATTAGCACTACAAACAATTCACTTGTCACTCAAGTTTAGCAATATTTCCTTGCAGCCTGCAGCTGGTATCAGGTTTATCTCTGACAGTCCCACACTGTTGTCTTTCAGCATTCCTTCAGGATCACTGGAATTAGAACTGACTGGGAATTTTCTGAAAAAACATAATTTTGGCAGCAGTTGTTGAAACCAGATCTTAATATGTGAGGCCATCCATACCAGTTTTGCTAAAACTCTCTCAGGAGAGATTTCACAGAAAGCAATTTCCAGCTAAAGTAAGAGACACTCTGTGCCCACTCCAGCTACTTTTCTGGGGAGGACATTCAGTCAGGATTTGAGACCAAGGTCTCATGCCCTGCTCTGTCTCAGGCTGCTTTTTCCCATGCTGTGGTTACCTGCTGTGCTGTGGTGGATCCCGTCTTGCCTGGCCTGTTAGAGCTTTTCATTTCCATAGAAATAAGCCATCATTTCAGCAGCAATTTCCTTCCAACTCTTCCAGATCCCTCAGCGGGTGTCCTCACTACCAAGTTTCAGTCGTGCACACCCCCTGGCCTGAGGAGCAGCTTATGGAGAGCAAAAAGCTGTGCTGGGAGAGAGACAGATTTACACTAGATTAGCTGGTAGCCTTGGAAGCAGGGCAGGAGCACGCAGTGGGGATTTGGGACACTGAGGATTCAGCCCTTGATCTTTGTAATATAAAGAGAGAATGTGAATTAGGTTTGTCACAGGTGATTATGCTGAGGACAATTAGCCATTCTAGTCTTTCCTTTTCCAGCCCTTTCTCCCTATGTCCATTTGGGACAAAATAATTCATTAGGAGCTTGTTTTACCCCCTGGGGAAAATGAAAATCTCAGCTGAGAAAACATTTTACAGACCAGCTCCTAGTGAGCTACTTTTAGTAGTCCGCTGCCTCCCAGGTGGGATTTGTACAATTCACCTGAGCTGCACCAACCACTGGCCTCAGACACTAGAACCAATAGTACAAACACCTCTACAGTTCTGGAGTGGGCATAAGGACTATCAGAAACACGTGCTTCCTAGGGGTACCTGAAAGGATCTTATTCCTGGAAAGCTGACTTTGCTCAAGGCCTGGTAAAGTGCATTTCTTACCCCTGAAGAATCCTCTCACTCCAGACTCTGGCTTTAATCACACTGTGTGTTCACTAGACCAGTCTGGATCAGAACACTACGGAACCACGTGGACCTACTTGTTGGATGGAGATGAGGCCTCTTTGTGGCCAGTTTATCCTAAATCTCCACTCTTCTTTGTGGGACACATAACCATTATATAAATCTTTTTCTTTGGGTGATAGCATTGAATACCACTTGGACAACGGCTATTGTGAAGGGAGTTCTAAGTGGGTAGCAATTATCCTAATTGAAATCTACCTGGGGAGAATGGATTTAAATGCCCTTATGAAGCTTAGTTGATGGGGCTCCCTAGTAGGCAACTGGCACTTTTCTGTTCTTTTCCTTTAATTCAATAAGAAGAAACCTGTATTTGTTTCCTTTCAACCTGAGAAGATGGAAAAAGAAAAGCCTGGGGGAGGGGAGGAATAATAATCAGAACTTGCATTTATAGCAGTCTGAATTTGTGTAGTCATGGTAGTGAAGCTAAATTGTAATAATTTGAAAAAACCTAGGAAGAAGGAAATTCAGATTTCATGCAAGAAATACTTAGTGAAAAATTATATAAAGTCTGTTCAGCTTGTTTTCATGATGTCAGTGGAAAATCTGAATGTCAAACGCCCAGCCGAAGCCTCCATTGAAATACAAGCTATTCATATTTGGCAATATGCTGATTGTTCTTCACAGTGTTGCACTCATTTGAAAATAAATAAACAATAAGAAAAGAATAGGAGGTAGAATGATAATTTTTTGACCTTTAAAAGTACTAAAATATGAAGCTGTTAAATTGTGTTGCCTACAGCAACAGGATAAAATATGTTTGGCAAAAGTTAGTTTAAACTTTCTGACCAAAATACTCTGCCTTTCTTGCTCTGGGAAAAGAATGAGAAAAGCAAAATGCCACAGAATGGAGGACAGCATAGGAAAAAGAACTCCAGTCCCAGTCATAGTACAGCACAGATCTCCTCTGGCCTCGTACAGAACAACAGACATTGTTAAAATATGTGTAGAAATGTGCTGACTCTTCTGCATTGTTTTCACAGTGCTTCTTAAGCAGCTAATATATCCTTACTAACATGCAAATCCCCTGCCTACTTCAGTGCATGAGATACTGAAAGCCGTCCTTTCAGCAGAAATTTTAAAGAGTTTGAACTTAAACCTTTTTAACCCTTTTCTAAAAATAGAGAGTACACCTACCTCCTTCACACAGGTATGTGCATGGGAGGGTTTAAGCTGGTAATTTGTACAGCCTTTGTAAATAACCTCTAGAAGATCGTTTGCGTTATGACATTCTTCTCTCTGCAGACTTAGCAGTGTCTCTGCAATGAGTTAGGCCCTGTTGTCCCCAGGCATTCTACTATTGTAAAACATTTCTATGCCCCTCAATACCATCAGACCGATGGAGAGATTCTTTTGTGAAAAAATGTTGAATGGTATAAATTTACCATTCAAATGTTCCCCATTCACCAGGTTATGTGAGTTAATAAAAGTTTAAATTAGATTCTAAACCCTTTAGCATCAGAATGCTAGAGTTCTGTCTGGATGCTTGGAGACTGATAAACTCAACCAACCAACCAGAACTTGGCAGTTAAATAGTTGGAAAGTTATAGCAAGATTGGGTGTAACATCATCTTTTCTCAAAGGCCAGATTTGTCAGCAGGCTGAAATAATTTAAGGACAGTGTTTGAAGCACTGTTTGTCTCCACATTTTCCCTGTTATTCATAAACTCAAGAATAATAATGTCACATAGCTGTTTGCTGTCTTGGTATCCCAAAATTGATCTCTTTAGTCAATGCAGATAAAATCACTTTGCCTTTCCTCAGGTGCTATCATATAGCAGGATTTTTCTGACAAGAATTAATTCAGGTTCACATATTGAAAGTTACAGAAGTAGCAGTAGCTTTAACTTACTCTTGTGGAAACAAAGCTGTAGGTAAGACAGCTCACCCAAGATCAGATCAAAAATATTAAGTCCCTTCACTCAGGATCACAAAGTTTACTCTCATTCCAGTCCTGGAGAATAGCAGTCTAAGGTACATGCTGTCTTTGTAGAAGAGATTTTTTTGTGATTATGTTTAGGCTTCATTTTTAGTACAAAGTAAAGCAGTTATCGAAGCTAAAATTGTAATGTGAGGTTCTGTAATTAGGCTTATAGGGATTGACCTTGCTTAGAAAAAATGTTTTATCCAACAGTCTTCAACCTCCCAAATATTTTAATACCTGTCAGCTCTTATTTTTGCATCTGTAGGAATTGAGGTCTTGTTAGTTACTCATAATATAATGAACTAAGCTTCAGAATGGTTAAATAATCAAATTTGATACTTTTTTAGTCCACCAAGTGTGAAACTCATTAAGGTATATGTCCTTATTAAAACTTGGAGCATTTAAAGTTGCTTACTTTCAACATGTTTATTTTTCTTCTCAGTAAATACCATTTTTTAGCAGAGGGAGATTGTTTTGGAATCTGAGAGAGAAAGAGTAGCAATCAGTAGTTTAGATCAAATGTCCATACACCTTCCTCTAATAGTGTTATGAAGGCTGCATTCAGTTTTTATGAAACACTGAGAAAAATCTCAATTTGAATTCACCTGGTTACTTGGAGTTACCTTAAAAATTGATGTTATCAATTGTTCTTATCCTTATTTTTTCTACTTCAGGGAATTCTAAGACCAACTATTTTTTACCAGTACTTGGAAAAAATTAGCAGGAGGACCGATAAACAGCATTACTGAAAGATCCTTATGTAACCTTTGGTGAAATGGCTGGAGTCACCTGTACAAGAATAAAGAACAGGATGTATTATTTTGTGCTCCATTGCATGGGCATTTTTATGTTTTTAGAAAAACTGGAGACCATGTCACAGTAAGGGGGTAGTGAATCCCCTAACTTAACAACTAATGCCATAATAATAGATCCCTCAGTCTCCCTGAGTCTGAGCCAGGCTCTTGAGGCTTCTTTTATAGCCGTTGGAATGACTTAAGTATTTCATCTTCAAGGGCAGGTAAGTTGGGGCAGCAGATTCCCACAATTTGTCTTTGCTTCTCTCTTTGAAAGTGTCTTCCTAAATCTCTGTAAGCTGAAACAGAGGTACTCCCATTTAGATGCTGATTGTTTGATTATGGTTTGCATCAAGGGAAAACTGCTGATCTGCATTATCAAGTTAGGATTTGATCTCCTGAAACCTGCCAAAATGAGTAAGATTAGCTGCATAAGAAAATAACTCAGTGCTTTAGAAAGACTTGTCAGTAGTTTGACAGGTTTGGGCATGAAATTTTAATATGTTTTCTTTTAAACTCTCTCTTCTCAAAAACAGATTTAGTGATACGTGTTATTCATTCCTTTGCATAATGTTATCCCTCCAGTTTTCTGTTTATTCCTTTGCTAAATTTTTCATTTTGCCTACTATTTTCCACTTCAAATTCTAGATTTCAAAGAGAAGGCTCACTTTATCATGGTGTTTCCAATGCACAGAAGAGGCTGCAGTGCTAACCTGTGTATTTGGAACCTCAGTACAAGCATTAAATAATAAGAGCGACTGCCTTGTAATAAGTGGTTATGGGAAGCTTGGCTATGTGCAAGTTCAGTTTTATTGCGTATTTAAATGAGTCTTGTGAAGCCACATTAAAGCTAAAATTACAGTTGCATTTTCTAAAGCTGTCATAACATGACTGTCTCTTAGTGGTAGTTTTAAATTGGTGGAATTACACACTTAATTTTTCATATCAAATATTTTCCATCTAAGAATGTGAAAGCAATTACCTATTTTGGTACAGATTTTTTTAATTTCCCCTCCCCCTTTTAATTCCCCCCCCCGAGTGCATGACCATCACCAATGCATCTTGCTCTTGGCATCTTGCTGCTTTTACAGTCCACTGCTATCCCTAAATTTATTTTCACATTTCAGAAGACAGAAATTAAGAGAGAGACAAACTTTGAAAAAGAAACTGTGTTTAAAAAAAAAAAAAAAGGGAAAATAAAAGAAACAAGATATGCCTGGCTTGCTCTTTTTAGAAGTTACTTTCTCTGGAAAGTGTTTTTCAGGCTAATTGCCTCCTAAAGGAGCTCTGCTCCTTTTTTTGTCTTCTTGACAAATACGTTACACAAAATGCGTAAACAAAACAGTGCCAACAGCCACCAGTCTAGAGACAGAGACATGAAGAGAATGCAGGTTAATATTTTACCTTCAGAGGGGATTCTTGGGCGAACTTGAAGAGATAAGATTTCATAGCTGAAGATCCAAAATTTGTTTCCCAGGTGGCCCAGCAGAACTATCAGTTGTTGCCCTTCCAGACAAGCTAAAGGGCTGTCAGCCACTCATGCTTTTGCATAAGGAATGGATAGAAGAGATAAAAGACTATGGCTCCCTGTGTGGTTCAGAAGCATAACCAAATTTACACCTTTTTTTTCAAGGTAGCTGCATCTTGGTCTCAGGATGTCACACTGCAGTACCTGCTGTGGGTGGCAGCAGCCTAAATACAATCTATACCTTTGAACATACAGGGCATGTTCATCTCAAACAAGGTGTCTTTGCACAAAGTGCACTCTTTTAAAACAACAAAATCTTTAAAAGGGTACTGCTGTCCAAGTAAGGAGAGGGGTGAAGTGTTTGTTCGAGATCAGCTGAAGTTACTAAAAATCAGCAGGTCTAGTCTGAGTTGAGTGCTTTTCTCTGCTCTAACAGAGAAAGATTAAGAAATAGCATTTCACGGGCTGCAGACAGTGAAGAAGCTGTTCTTTAGTACATGGGCTTTTGAGGATGTGATGTAATTTTGGTGTATAAAGCCTGTAGCAGTGTGGGAAAATAAGACAATGGAAATCTGGTTTGCTGACATACCCTTCCATGCCTGGGAAGCAATGTGAAAATGGAAGGGCGGGATTTTACTGTCAAGCAGGTCCCTTTTGTTAAGGTTTAAAAATAAGTCTGTTCCCTGTCCAAAAAAGAAGTCTCAACATTTCTGCAGGACAGGGAGTGGAGCTGACTTAGCCTACAGATGCTGTCTCTCTGTATTAGAGAAATCTCACCAAATAGGCTTGTATCTATACTAAGCAAGAAAGGAGGAAAGCTGTTCCTCAAAAAATACACCACCTAGTTTATCCTGCAGCTATCACCCATTCTTGCTGTCCGACGGATCTTTGAAGGGCAAACACTCTGGCAGCATCTCGTAGTGCCAAAAGCAACAGCCTGTGGCAAGTTGTACTCAGAGGATGCCAAAGTATCCACTGTAACCAGAGGATTATGTCTGGCAGTAGTCTGAAATAATTCTGAATGCCAACAGTCTTCAGTTCTAGAGGGACCTGAATACTGTTGGACTGCCACCAAGTGAGTGCCTGGTATGCAGGGCTCCTGCGGTTACCCTTGTCCAGAGGCAGGAAGGTTAGATACCTGCTGGCATCAGTAAATGGTTTCTGGGCTCCATCCATTCATTGCAGTTTGGAATAATTATTTCTCAACTACATCAGTAATCCAAATCCATCAACAATGACCATACAATCAATTAAGTCATGAAGACCACGTGAAGACAAGCCACATAAAGCTAGAGAGAGATTTTTCTGTTAAACCAGTATTTTCATAGCTCAAGCCAAGGTCTCAGTGGACAGATAATGTAGAACATCTTCATGTAGAAGAACTAGAAAGAGCAGAAGTCCCATCTGGAAGGTGTAGGACAATTGGCCCTCATCAGTAGAACTACTAATGTGTTGAAGGGAAGAAGAAAAACTGACATCCAGGCCTTCATGATCCTGTTGAAGTAAAGAAGCAGGTTCTTGTTAGCTAGGAAACAAAAGTGAAAAAGTCCAAGGAGCAAAATTTTAATGTGCTAGTGATGCTGGCAAGCCCTGAAAGGAAATGTCTCAGGTCAGAGTTTGCAAGGAAAGCATTAAAGGTAAGTGTTAATGTTGGTGACTACTTAAAAGCAAAGGAAATAGACTTAACTGCTCCAAACAAATCATACTTGCTGTGCAACTGAGATAAGTGAATGGGTGAACAAACATAGGCTGTACTGTGGGTTGAGCATATCTCCATGGAAACTCAGTCATCTTCTGAACTCAAAATGTGTTCTGCATGATGATTCAAAATTTAAAGCAGTGGGGTAGGTTTTTCCCCTGTGTAATGTGTATGTGACAAGTCCCACTACAGAACAGAGGTCTGAACTCCCATAAAATTTAGGATTTTCCTGGGACAATTTTGAGGGAAATGAGCAAAAAAAAGGAAGCAAGAATAGGTGGGAAGAGATCTGGGGGATTATTTGACTAATCATATAGCCCCTTTACCTCTGGTCTTCGGAAACTTAGGCAAAATTTTTGAGGATGTTGTAGCTCCTGTTGAAGCAGTGGTTTTGCTGAACTCCAGGTAGGTGGAACATCAATACAAGAGCAAGTAGAAGCTGTTCAGTGTTTTTAGCAAGTTAGACAAGAAAGAGACTTAATAGAAAGAATCAGAGACTAGAAAGGGTTGAGTGTCATGTTCTTTAAAAATCTGCAACTCAAACCAGCGTGGTGAGGTTACGACATTGGTTCTGAATCCTTTAGATCTCTGTTTGAATACCTAATTAGACTTAAAGAACAAGTGATCTTGGCATTCATTCGTCCTAATACTAATTCCAACCTGTGCTATCCTCCCAGTGTGCAACTGTCAGCCCTCGCTTGTGGGAAGCAGAGGTGGAAAAGTGGAGGTGTTAGAAGCTACATCATCAGAAATGATGTGTGTTTTGGCTTGTACAAGAGGAGCCTTGAATGCAGAGAATCCTCAGGCAAATCACAACCCTTAGTTTGGCATCCTCTCAAAGGCTTAAATCAATACCTTAATTTTAAGAACCTTTTCTTTATCAGATCTTTGGTGCTGTGACTCGCGCATGGAAGTAGATGCACCTTCCTGTAGACTGGCTTGTCTGACATCCATCTGGGTAAATGGCTTTGATGGGATTTATTGCTTGAGCTGTACAGGGTGACATGCATCCCATCTGCTGAGCTTTATGTTCAGATGCCCTAAACTCACAAACAGTAACACGATGATGCCCTCACATAGGCACCTGCAGCTATGACAGTGAATTTCAGGGGGAGAACAGACACAGACCCATCAGATAATTTGAGCTGGGCCCATCAGAGGAGTACAACATGCCCTGTTGTTACATCTCTTCAATTTCATGAGCCTGAGCTCTTCTCTGATTCAAGGATTCAGCTATGTTTTTATAAGCAGTGAGAAAACATCCCTACTTTATAAAAGGAAATTTATCTTTTGTTCTCAAAAATATCAGATTGATGGCTCATGTCACAGGTTTTACAAGCAGGAAAGAGGCTACTATCTTCTGTAAACCATTCCACCTGGGTGCCTCTGCTGCAGGCTCTGAAAGGAAGGAGGCAGATTGAGTCCGACTGACACATCAAGCTCACCTTCTCTGCAGAGCATGCAAGAAGGGCAGGTGCTAGCAAAAAGGTCTGCATGCAAGGTAGTAACTTAGGACCTGATTTGAAACAGAACGTTACCTAACAGTGCCCAGTTTCTGCTGATACTGTGCTCAAAATTAATGGGTGAGATGTTTCATATTTTCTTACCAGGGCCAGCTTAGAAGTTTTCCAGTGCTCAAAAATAAGGAGATTTTAAGATTTTAAAATTTAAGATTTAAAATCCTTTGAAAAATGGTTAGAATGGATTTGATACTGAGAGGCTCCTTGTGCAGTGGCATGCTTGGAGCCAGGACTGAGCAGCTGTGTGGGGGAAGGGACAAGAGCATTAAAGCTACTTGTTGACTGCCTGTAAAATTGGCTGCTAAAGGGAGTGCCACAGAGCACCATCCATTACCAAGTGACGGAGAGTAATTTTCAGCTACTCTGGACAATATCATAATTAAACTGTGTGTTCTTGTTCAGTATGGTTGGTTGTGGTTTATGCAGTTTAATATTTACAAAAAGGTTAGCACTCTCCCGTGCCACCTTAACCCTGGGCTGTTTTTCTCTTTCCTTCCAGATGCTGGAGAGTGTTTCAGTCCCTTTGTTCATTGTCTTCGTCCTGGTTTTCATTTTGCTGCTTTTTGTGGTGCTCATCAGGAAAAACGGCACTGCTGCCCTTATCTGGAATGAAGTAATCCGGGAGAAAATAACCAATTTCATCATGAATCAGAGCAAAGAACAGAGGATTTTAAATTTTGTGCTGGAGAATGCAGTCCGAGGAGACCCCTGTAGTGTGCTGGACGCTATAGATAAGTACTGCTCCCAGAAAGAGTGGGCCATGAATGTGGGCAATGAGAAAGGTAATTGCAGCTGGGATCAGCATTTGAGAGATCCTTCAAGACTAGTACAGTACAGGACATCTTATTGTATTCACATGGTGACTTCCATCTGCTGCAAAAAACCCCAACTCTCAGCAGCCTTGTGGTCAGCAGAATAGTTCTGTAAACAGTAATGCATGCTTGTGCAGATGTCTTTGGGGAGGGGTATCCAGTGAGTAATCCAGGAAGTCATAGGACCAAATCTGCTTTTGTATGTTGTGTACATTGCAAGTGTGTTAGCACAGGGTGACAATTTATGGGAAGAATCTAAGGTTGCGTTATACCTCAGTTCCTAGACAGGGTGGTCTTAAGGCATAATTCATTATGTTAAATACTTTCAGATCCTTAACTGAAAGACAGCACATTGAAAAAAAAAAAGTATTTTAAACCATATGAATTTTGTATATGCAAGCATAAGTTATAAATTGGAAGGGAGAAATCCTACCCATATAATACACAAAGCAGCTATTGTTGCTACTTAGAGAGTAAATAATCTTGTTCTTGCCTCCTAAAGGAAAATATGTGGACAAAACATTTTTTTTCTTAGCTGCAGGAAAGTCACAATCTTTAAAAAAAACCCCAAACTATAATGGCAAAATGTTAAAACGTTCCCTTATGAATTAGACACAAAAGTGCTTCTTGCTGGGAAATTGCAGGGGAAATTTGCTTAGTCTGGGATTAACATAGCTAATGAAATACAACTGTAAGCACTGTAATAAAAATGCTTCTCTGTCATGGGTACATTTTGTGAAATTAGTTCCTCCGCATACCAGGCTGGGGTGCTTAGGGCAACAGAACAGTAGGTGGTGGCTTAAAGCTCTACACTTTGATCATTTGGGATTATATTCTTAAAAATTCCACTCTAGTTTTGCTCTGACAAAATGACCTTTTCTCAGACAAGAGCCATTACAGTTGATGCATCTTTAGTTCTTAAGTTTTAAAGAATGACCACAAGATCTCAAGATGCAAGCACCATCATCACACTATTCATAAACAAAAAACACTCAGGAAAATATCACATCATGAAATGTACATGTACATGGCTCGGAGTGAAATCCCTTCAAATACTTTTTCAGATTAGTTACCTAGTTTCTAGCCATACGAGTAAGAGGAGACAGTTTTCTCACAAGAAAATCCCTTTCTGCAGAAGGACTGAATATAGCACACCCTCACTTCTTTTTGGAAACATTTTTTTGTTGTTAACAATTGACTAGTATTTTCCATTGCACAAATTCATCTAGTGAATCAAAGTATTTTGCAACTTTATAACTAGACTTTTCTTTTTCCCTTTAAAAACAAATATTTCAAATGAAAAATTTGGTATCCAACTACTACATGTAACATTTGCAACAAATATGAGCACTCAAAATTTAGGAGTTTATATTTCACTAATATGGCCAGTTTCTGCAATAAGTTCTTGGAAAAAAGCACTGCATTTTTCCCTTGTAACGCTATAAATATTTTAGTTAATTTCGGCACATCCTTACTCAGAGATGTTTATGTAGTGAAACTAAGTCAGCTTTTTTTAGTTGAAAGCTTGCGTTTTGAAACTTAGAATGTCTGTGATCAACTTGATCACAGATAAGCCAATTTGCAAAGGAAACAGTATATAATTTGACATCAACCTTTAATTTTTAATGTCCTCAGCAACTGAGTACACAGACTTTGTAAGTTTCTTGTCCAGTTTGATTTTGTCAAAAGTTAACCTATTTCCATTTTATTCAGGTTTAATTCTAGATAAGACAGTGGAAGAGGTCCAGCCATCAGTTGCACTGGAGCTGGGAACATACTGCGGCTACTCGACAGTTAGGATTTCTCGGCTACTGAAGGCAGGAGCTCGTCTTCTCACTGTGGAATTCAACCCAGAATTTGCTGCTATAGCTAAACAGATAATTGAGTTTGCTGGAGTACAAGACAAGGTAAATACCATTTTTCTCTGGTTTGTATGAGGAAGCAATACATGGAGAGTGGGACTTTATCCATAGAAACAACAATAATAGGCTTAAATGTGTTATTTATGTATACGTACTTACATATGTATATGTACTTGTCAAGCAAATACAACACCCTAAGTGTTTGGGAATATGCAGAGTTTAACCATCAGCCTTGACAGCAGGGAAAAGCAATTGGTGTCCATGCAGAGGACCAAGCTGAGAGTCAGAGTAGAGTTTGAGGCATGTCAGGATGTGTGTGTGTGAACAAAACAATCATGGCTGTTCTCTGCCAAAGTTCTTTGCTATGTGAGTCAGGATGAAGATTCACAGGGGCAAGACCAGAAACAACCTCATATATATATGAGGATATATATATATATATATATATATATATCCTTAACATTTTGAAAGCATTTAGACTTCATCTTCTAGTTTGGCCTCTTCAGTGGTTTGTACAGTAGACAGACCATTTGCTGAGGGCTATTTTCAAAACCCATAGTGAATAATGGGTAAGAATAATACAGGCCTGGAGGGAGGCTCCAGTCAGTTATTTCACTTATTATAGTCACAGGACATCAGCACACCCAGTCCTTTTAATAAAATTAGTAACCTCTGTTGCAAAACTGGTTAGATTTACTGATGTTATTGAACTGCAAGACTGCCCACAGATTCCTCCTCTTGATAATCAGAAGCCTTTCTATAATTTATATCCAACATTTATTCATAGGCATTTTGTATTCTTATTGTCTTGTACCCACAGTCCTTATTAATTTAACCAGCTCTGTGCCTAGTTACAGTCTCTGACCTCTCACAGCAATACAGCCGAGGTCTTCGCTATGTTACCTCCCAAGAGCTAGCCTAAAATACTGGTTTTCTCTATGTAAACTAAAAAGCTTAAAATCAATGTCAAGACTGAGTACAACAGAAACTGAAACACAGTTTAATTTGTTACAAAAGCTCACAAGAAGCAGTTCCATTATGTGCAATGAATTTCAGATGAGATGTACTTATGTAAATCTAGTTGGTCACAATATACATACCTAAATTTTGTGCAGTCCGAGGTGTCTTGAATCTCTGTACTCTTGGTTGAGATGCAAGTATTTCCAGTCTATAATCCATCTCAGCCCAAGGCAGACATCTATAGCAGGTCAGAGGATTCATGTCTGAGAAGCACCTCTCTATTCAACTAGACAACTCACTTCAACGTAGATGATAAAACTAGAGGAAATAAATCCCACCATGAGATCTTCCAATGCATTTCTTAACTTCTTCAGAGAACTGCAGTACTATTGACATCTAAAATTGCCTTTTGCCCATCTGATTTAATCTCCTGATCAGCTATGAGTCATAAACCAGACAGTTTTCCTTACCACTTTTTTCCTCACAGCATATGGCACTTGCTTAACAAATCAATGTGCAGCAGCTTCTTTCAGTTTAACAGTATTTATGCCAATAAACCTGTGAGGAAGATGTAATAGCCTCCGTCCTGCCTCCTCCCTCTACTGGCTGTATCAATTTTACATACAGTAGCCTCCAGCTTTATTCTAAACTAACCTGTTCTCTGTATTTTCTGCTTCTCTTGGACTACAAAGATTCAACTGAGATGCAGCTAAAAAAGTAATTAAAAGTACTGTTTTCAACAGAAGATTCCCATGTTTCCAGTAAATAATCACGTTATCCAACAGTAACAGATCACATTTTTCTGCTATTATTTAAAAAAAAACCCCTCAATCAATCAAACAAAAAAGAAAACAACCCAACCCATATTTTGGAACATAACTGAATAGATTTGTCAAAAAGAAAAAAGTACACTTGATCTAACTATGAAATAATTCAACTGAGGCAATATTGTGCTATAAACAGCATCACTGATGCCTTACCACAATTTAAAATGAGCTAGAGGCATGTGCTTTTTCTGCATGGTTCACAATTCATCAGATGGATTTGCATTTCAGGTAAAACTCCTAGAAGGCCCTTCACAGGAAATTATACCCCAGCTGAAGAAAAAATATGAAGTGGATACTCTGGATTTTGTCTTCCTGGACCACTGGAAAGACAGATACAAAGCAGACACCGTCCTGCTTCAGGTCAGTTAGCACAATTCTAGTCTTAAAAGTAAAGTAACAAATGCCTTGATGTCTGTGAGGCCTGTATTCTTCATGAAGGACCTCATCCTCTGTGAAATGAAGAATGGCAGCCAAAATAACAATCTTACAAAAAAAGATAATTTGGGGGCAGGATCCCAAAGTCTCATTAGGGACAACTGCCAACACTACATAGCTCAGGACTTGGCAAATACTGTTGAATCATTTTGTTTCCTGGACAAATGGGTCTGCAGTAGAAATCCGAGCTGGAGGTGTGCATGGTCTGGGTCTCACACTCCCTAGAAGGATTGTCTGCATGGTCACTAACTGGAACACTTGACCCAAAACCATCCTGATCCTGAGAGCAGGTGAGACATAGGACCTGCATATCCCAGCTCCACCTCTCTAATTTCCTCAGGACCCCTTTTTTTGCCTGGGTCTGTGGTGCCAGCAGAGCCTTTTCATGAAATACTATTTTGGTAGCACAGCTGGGTATCATCTTTCCATGAGTCTTCACTCCACCATATTAACGGGCTGCAAAGCAACCTTTGGAGGAGTGCAAGACCGCCCCAGTCAGGCACTTGCTAGGGAAGAGCTGTCCCACTCTATCTCCAACTGCCTGAATATTTGGATGAGAGTGTAGTTTTTCAATTATTTTCTTCACAAATAAAGCCACTTTTTTTTGAGACCGCTTCTTACATTGAGAACCTGCCGACTACTTCCTGACCCCTGCTTGAGAACTACGTTATTTTCTCATCCAGGCTCCTCTGTTTTTTAATTTCAGCCCTGTCCTCCAGATAGCTGTTTGAAAAGGAAATTTATTTGGGGTTATGAACAGCCAGTATTGAATTTATGCAGCAGTAGCTGAAGAAAATGTTCCCCCCCTACAGTTATTTTGTACCCAGAGAATGTTTTCTTTTAAACTGGCTGTGTAAGGATGACTGAGCTCTTTTCATTGGGAAGAGCTATCGCATCCTTACCAGAGCTTAACCTTCACAACACAGCCAAAACAAACAGGTAGTTTAGTTCCATCACAGTGGTCAGTCTGATGCAACTGTGACACAAAGTTGCTTTGCTTAAACAAACAACTTAGGCAATTAAAAGGAGAAAAAATGAAGAAAAGATCCCTATATTTTCTTAGATGTTACAAACCTTCTAACATGCAATTTTGGCATTTATTGCAATATGAATAGTGAATATGAATATAAAATATTCAGAGAAATTATATATTGAAAGTGGCCCAGACAGCTTTCCTTTTCATGCACTTCTAGAAAAGCCTAACACAAAGAGCATCTGAAGTCCTGATGGCCAGTGGAAAATACAGCATGTTGTCACTTGTGGGCTTCTATAAACTGCGCAACAGAACAGAGGGTATTTGCCATGTCTCTAAAACTGCTTCTGCTGTGCCGACTGGTGTTCAGGCACCACAGGCAGGAGCAGGAAGCTAAACAGCCTCCACAGCACACGCATCAACAGGACTTCTCTACTATACTGGGAGTGACAGAAACCGCCCGGTGTTTTGGCTACTACTGCTGCCTGTAACCACAGGATAACAACCAGCCTGATTAACTACCGACTTTTAAAACAGCTGGTAAGCTCAGATAAGCAACTTCTACGAGACAAAAATGCCAGGTTTGTAGGTTTACCGAGGATAAACATTGCACTTGAAGTGAATATTGAAAATTAATTATGCCCTGTGGGAATATGTCACAGTGATCTTCACTGTGTAACAAACCCTGCTTCATGCCCAGCTCCTGAACCAAGTGGCAGAAAGTTGTACAAGATGAAAGGAAAACAAGCGCAGAAAATCTCTTTTATTCTTTTAGTGGTTTTGGAGTTTGACTGAGACTGGCTAAAGCAGACTAGTACATCCCACTCTCTCAAGTGACCTTAAGAGCTACTACATTTTAATGCCATATTAAAAAAGTTCTCAAACATTAGGCATAAGAGCCAAAACAAAACCAGCTTACTGATGATGTAGACGTAGCTGGAAACCATCTGAGCAGCAAACTGCACACCTCCACTGCACTGGATTTGCTGTTTCAGAACCTGAATGACCCAACATGTTATCAGCATCTCTACTGTTCTTCTGATTGTGTTAACAGAAAAGTGAGCATCCTAAACATGACCACAAAGGATCGGAGAGTTACTCAGCTTATCCCATGTCTTTTCTTCCCTCCAAACTTGTAGTAAAACGGGTTTTTGGATGCAGACACTTAAGTGTGATACGGTTAAGATGAAAGCACATTACATTCAAGCAAATGTCTGCTTAACAGCCACCATGAAGCAATTTTTCTTCTTTCTAGGAATGCAACTTACTGAGGAAGGGCTCGGTTCTTCTGGCTGACAATGTCATCTTCCCAGGAGCTCCAGAATTCCTTAACTATGTCCGCAACAACCCCCGTTTCCAATGCACTAACTATCCATCTCATCTGGAGTATATGAAAGTGGAGGATGCTGTGGAAAAGGCTGTGTTTCTGGGATAGAGAGAGCCATTAATACTCAACCTTAGTTTCAAATGATGTAAATGCAACTGCACAGGGTAACTTGTCCATGCTTTAATTTTTGGTGGGGTTTTTTTTGTTTGTTTGTTTTGGGTTTTTTTTTTGGGGGGGGATGGACGGATGTGGGTTCTTTGTATTTTGGAGCCTGTAATTAAAGCAATTGCTAATGGAGATAATTTCAGACCAGGTAGAAACCAAGATCGGGAGTAAGTAGGGTAACTGCTCAAAAGTCTGCTCCATTGTTTCATAGTTCAGCAAACCCAAGGTACTGCACATTGCCTTGCCTTGACCAACACATCATCGAAAAACACTCTTATTTCGAGCTCAAACCCAAAGCACCACAGTTTGGGCTTTGGGTGGGGTGGAGAAAGTTACTTCAATTTCTGAAGACTTGTATCCCCAAGCTAAACTGATTAATCATTATCAAGAGGGGAAAAAAGCATGCATTTTGCATTAACAGACCATTTCAGGAGCCCTGAATTTGCTAATTACTAGCACATCACTTAATGCAGTGAAGGTTCCTATGATGATATCAGATGTATTTTTTGCATAGTTACTGCAAAAGTTAAATCATCTCTATGCAAGAGAAAGGAGCATGCACTGAAAGAAGAAAGACCCATGCAGTGATGAGAAAATAAAATGGAATTTTGCAGAAGACAAATAAAATTATTAATCTGCCCATGCAGAAGTAGGGAAAACTGAAGCAGTAAACAGATTAAAATAAACACAGTAACAGACAGGTAACAAAAGGAGCAGTCTCTTTCCAAAAGAGCACCAAAACTACGTAGTATCAAAGATCTTGAGAAAATGCTGTTTATCCCCTCATATTTACTTATCCCCTCATTATATTGTATATACATAGCGTGTGCTTTTTAGGGGCAAGGCAAGCTGCTTACTCTGAAGTGCTGTATGTGTTTAAGACATTGTATAAAACTAAAGACCAGAGAGAATGGGTTTTACCAGGTGGGTCCTGCACACCCTGGTTAACCTCAGTGTTGTTAACACTATGTGAATAGTGAGAGTTGTCACTGAGAAGATATAAAGCCAAATCTAAAGTCTCTAACTCACCTGACCAATGCAAAAATCCACTGGCATTTCCTGGCACATCCTGCTGTGATATAAACTGAAGCAAGGGTTGCATTTATAAATAAAAACTAAAAACCAATAGAACAAACACATTACTTCCTTTCTTTCCCATGGATTCTGCACTGCACTTGGGATTTTCAGCCTTGGAAAAGCCACAGAAAGATCCAACAGCTGAAAATAAGAGAAAATCAGGGATAACCATTCTCATCTTTCCCATTATGGATTCTTTCAGACCTGTTGTCAGCTTCCCTTTATAGCCCAACCTTACTGAAGTGGTATCTACCCCAGCCTGTGTGCTACAGAAAATCCATCTCCAGGACACCACTAAGGAGCACAGCAAAGAACTGTCCCACAGTGTAAAAGAAAACCAGAACAGGCTAAGTGACAGAGTCAGTTTAGAGACAGACCAAGCAAACCACAGTGACTCAGCCAGCTGGTAACGTGCGCATTTCACAGGGATACGAGAAGGCAACATAATCAGTTTCTTTAACAATTTAAACCCTGTCACATTGAGAAAGACACAAGATTTACTGGATTAGATTAAGCAGATGCAGCCCCTCATGACTCTGTTGTGCTGTTCTGCATAGGAGCAGACCTCGAGTTCTAACACGTCCATCTCACGCTGTGAATGTCACCAGTTCATTCTGTAAGCTTGCTTAGCAGCATGTCCTCTTGGTATTCAGGCTCAACTCAAAGTCACTGGGGCCAAAGTCCTTCAGGTGATTCCAAGCAATTTTTTGCAAAATTTGCAAAAGAAAATAAACTTCAAGCCCATTTACTGGCACAGCTGAGTTTCTAGAGCACACTGGAAAATCTAGATATGTACAGATGACCAGAAATTTTTTCTGTACACCTAAGGTCATGACTCCAAAGAATCCTCTTTAGTATAAAAAAAGATATTTTAATTCATTAGACAGGATCTCCCACATGCCAAATTGTAAAAATAAACACAGTGTGTGTATCATCAGATTATTTACAGAATTCCATATGCAAGAAAAATTTTTCCACTTGACCACACTTCTGAAATGCTCTTAATTATTGGTGGCAACGGATGAAAAGGAAAAAGCCTGACTCTGTCTGCATGACTGACAATTAGAAAAAAAGGCTTTTGGTCAGTTGAGCAAATGTGATCCAGAGTCACTGACGCATCAGTGTGAAATCTCCCAGGGAGAGGAGTTACTTTTCAAAATAAAGCCGTGCCTTGAATTCTAGGAGAAGCAAAAGGTAGACAATGGATCTTCTAATTCACATCTATTCTGAAAAGCTACTGAGTGTTACTGCAACATCAGCCTGTTGCAATTAGAAGACACAATCTATTCTTGCACAAATGAGGGATGGAACGGTGTGTCTGGAAGCGTGTGTTTAAAGCCTGCCCACTGACAGCACACCCCTGACAGAAAGCTCCCAATGGAAAGAACTCCCCTAAACAATGCACAAGCTTTCAGCCAATTCTCACAACTCACATCACAAATGGCTGATCCCACCAAATACTAATTGAGATCTGTTCCCCAAATGACAGCTACTCTCTAGGTTGCCTTATTGATTCAGTAAACACATGAAAGGGAGGTCTGGTTTCTGTCAGAGCCTCTGTTACCTCAGAGGGACGTGATGTCTTTCAAAATATTGTACGGGTTCTTTAAATCGGTGTACAAGGAGGAGGATTTATGAGGAAGTCAAACTCGGTGTTAGTCACTTCCGCTTCCTAACTTAATACCAAATTAAGACTAACAGCACCCATGTAGCAATCCTGCCAGCACAAATTACTAATCAGAGCAAACAGCAGTCATCAGATGTTTGTACAGGAGTTAGTGCTTCTTCCCATTGGTATGAGGAAGTGAAAAGCACCCCCCAAGAGTTTTGACCAATGAGTCAAACATTAGATGCAGTGAAGAGAACATATAGAAGCCCCACAAGAGCAGCAAGAGAGAGACCACTGAGATCCCAACTCTCCCACCAAAGGTGACACCAGGGCAGTGATGCGTGCTTATTTGGTTGAGCAGTCAATCAATTAGCAATCCATTATAAGGTATCTTATGAGTAACAGTGAGCTGTGCTTGCTGTGGACACACACTAAACACAGTCAAAGAGTTACAGTCTTTTGCCTCTGTCTCTACAGCTCAGTTAACGGTCCCATTATAAAACAACCTCCTACTGTAAAAAACCCCTCTGTCAGCTCATACCAGAATGAGATTCTGCCATTGCTGTGCTTCAGTTGCAGAGACCTTCACAGTGAGACACTGGGGAGCAGACCCATGAAGACAGAATATTCCCCCAAGACACTGCTGAAACCTGAAACAGATAAGGGCTGTGCCATTCCTTGCCCATCGTTACCAGGTTAACCTTTCACCTGCAGGACTCACTGCTTCCATTTACCCAATCTGTGATAAGCTGGAAATGAAATCACTTTGACAGATATAAAAGGTCAGTTGTTGAAACAACATACTTGTTTTAGCTCAGTACCTTACCTACAGCATCTGCTATTCATTGCCATATTAGTGCAGCCACAAAGAAAAAATCAGATTCCTCATTGCAGCAGAACACTGGTGATAACCTAGGAGGAAGATGCTAAAGCCCAGGAGCACACATCTTACCACAGCACTTGTGAAATGAGATCCTCCAGCTGCAATAAGAGAATCTGGAGATGATTTTACAAAACTCCAGGGGATGCATTCAGGACATCTGAAATAAGGAGGGATGGCAAGCTGAAGATGACCTTCCAAATGCTGTTCGCAGACATTCGCAAGAAAATGGAACCTCACAGTGCTGTGAATGGTACAATCAGGCATTAACATACGGCAAACTGCTACTGGCAATGATTCATCAACCTGTCACTCGCAGAAAACCTGACCTCTGCTCTATCTGTAAGACCTTGCAGAACACTTATGTCAAGATCTATGGGGTTTTGTTATGGTTCATGAAGGCAAGGCAGTAAGTATGATGTGTTTAGGTGCATCAGTCTCCTTACTGATCTTAACACAGACAAACGTGCCAGAGAGAGGCAGTCCTCAGGAGAATTAAGATCTGTCGGTAACTGGCTGTTACTTGAAATACATGGTTGACTTTTCTGTATTGGGATTTTTCTCCCCCACACAGTAACAAATGTAAATTATTTGGCACATCCCCAAAATAACAATTTCTCACATCAACCAAACCTCATACATCACTAAAATAAACTTATTTTCTGTTATTCTTATATACACACATATTTATGAGAATACTTGCACACATTTAAAAAATGTGAAATCATTGTAAAGTTACATGGATTTTATGACTAAAGTGGGAAAGGTTAATAACTTCCCAAATGGAAAAGCCATCAGCAAGTTTGGCTTGTGGTCCCAAATGTGCAGGCCTTTGAGCAGTGACGCAGATGTCTTTCCCACAGAAATATGCTTGTATATTAAAAAGGAAAAAACTCCATGATCTACAGTCCAGGGTCCTTACAGGACTTTGTGTTAAAACTCCAGCATATGGCAATGAATCAAAAATTCTCAGCTCTACTAGTTCAAAGGATATTCCAATTTCCCTAATTACCACTGACCTTTTGCTAACACGAAGTGCTGACCTGCACTGCGGTGGAATAATCCCCTGCCACAGAAAACTGCTGTTGCAAAGCTGAAGAACAGAGATACCTGATGTGACAAAAAGATAACCAATGGCGCACGTATTCTTTCCAGGCATGGTTTATTGAAAACACACCAAATTGTTATCCTACACACCTGGTTTCTAACAAGCATTCTACTTGTCTGCATTATGGAAAGATCCTATAATAATAATACATTCTGTCACGGTAACATTTGTTCTATGAAAAGCATAATCCACCTTTTTTGTCCTCTCAATACGTGTAAAATCAAACCATTCTAAGTGTTTCAGTTTATAGTACAGTGTAAATACAATGCAAAATCCCACCAGTCTAAACTACAGAGAGAATGTTGAGCAGTATTACAGAAAACACATTGTTGATTTTTTTTATTCTCCTACCATGAAAATTTTAAGGCACATGATAGTTACAAACACATTAGCTACTAATTACCAGTAAGCTTCTTAGTCTAGTTATTTTGTTTTTCTGAACAGTAAGAACCAGATTGGCAGGCCTTGTAGTATCTGCACTATCTTCCTCCTCACTTTGGACTTCAGAACATCCTGCCCTGATGTAAAACTTAAGACAGAAAAAAAAGGTTCATAATACCTTCCCCTGAAATGCACTAGATTAGCTACTGTACCAATAAATCAGAGAATTTCTCTGTCAAAGATAAGGAAACGTCAGATTTTAGGGGCATCAAAACAAAGAAATTTTGCAAGAAACTATGCTTAGAAACACCTTCAAAAACTGAGAGCGCACAACTCCACCCCAACAGCCCAAAACCGCCGGCTGAAGTTATTGGTACGCTCTGTTTTCACTGAATGGGCAGCTGGACAGCAGAAGATGCTAAAACCACTCTCCTGTGCCCATTTGGCTTCTGAAGCTTTGCTTCCTCGAAGGGTTTACGATGTGCACCTCTCACACAGGCAGCTGAGTCCATACGCTCAACTTTAAGGCAAGTAACAGAAGGTAACTCACCACCTTTGGTCTTGTGGAACTACTCTAGGAGTGAAAACTGCTTTGCCCAGCACAGGCCTTGCCGGCTAGAAAGCATCACTGAAAACTACTCCTCAGAGTTGTCAAGAACTTACACATCTGTTGCAACAAACATGCCACCTCCTGCCTTCTTGGTCTGTTGCTTATAGCAAGTCAGTTCCTAGTCCCCGAGTCAGTCCCTTTTGTGATGTTTTGGCAACAGAGACAAGATCTGCTTCTCTGATACAGACGCATTCAGAATTGGCATGTCTGAGTGCACAAGGGTAGAACGAGGATAGGCAGGTGTTCTGCCCAGAAGACAATGAAGATCAGGACCTACGGCTGCCCAAGCTGTTCCCTGGGGAGCATTTCAAGCTGGCAACACATCTTGAGTTGTTACACTTATGCCTAAACTGCTAACTGAACTCCAAGACAAACAAAATGTCCTAAAGCCTCGCCTTTCCACTCTCCTCCTCAGATTCTGCAGACAAACAGACCAACCTGGGAAGCTGTAAGCACAATTGCTCACGCACTCAACAGCCAAACTTGATGCTTCTCCAGGGCAGTCTTGACACACAATAGTTTTTTTTAAGTCTCCACAGCTTAGTGAAGTTGCCTGGGAGATGTGCAAGCCACCTCTGTGAGAGAAAGTTCTGCAGGAATTACTTGCCATCAGAAGTCTCCCTCTCCCCTGTGTTATCTCAGCCCTCACCGGGCCAACAAATTTCCTCCTCCTCTTTAGCAGAAGTCTTGCAACACCTTCACTTCTTTCCACAACCACCCCTCCCACTAGAACTTCTGCAGGTAGAAATCTCTTCTACCCCAGCCCTTTGCAGGCAGATGCCCTCCAGTTTTCACACTGGAGCCAGCAGGAAAAGAGGAGGTCATGTACCTGAGCCCTAAACTGCACTGCCTGCCTTTCAGCA
>NW_010301947.1:30121-51499 GCF_000700745.2 Antrostomus carolinensis
AGTCACACACACTGCCACTTTCCCTTCTTTACATACAGTCCCTGCTGCCAAAATACAACAATTACAGGTTCATCCACCCACATCCCAGAACAGTTCAAACAGCCAGTCACACTCGTGCCAACAAGGGGAGAGGTCAGGGCAGAGGAGAGCACATCCCAGCAGAGAGCTTGTGGCCGTAGATAAAAAGGACATTAGATCACCAGACCTGATTCAAAGTATCTTGCTTTGGACTTCAGCTGGTGGGCTGATAATACAAGGCGATAGTCTCACAGGCAAGTCACCCCCCAAATCAATTTTTCTTCCTCAATTCCAAACAACAGTTTGGAGAGAAGAAAAAAACCCCAGTAATGTAAGTAAGTGATGGGTTATTGCTACATACTTGGGAATTAGTTGTTATTATAAGGCATGGGAATGGCAGGGGTAAGACATGTGATTCCCAAGGGAAGCCCTGTCCCATGGACTTGGTATTTGACTTCAATACCATCCTTTGCTTTTCTGCAGCAATAAACCCACGCTGTCAGCCCACAGCTACGCTGGCTGCCATGAACACTTACCCCAGGAAAACAAAGAACAGTTTGCTACAACGACCCTGGGCAGCGGGTGCCATCTAGCCTGACAGGGAGGTTTGCTCCTCACAGGATGCAGTGTAAATACAAAAAAGGACTTTTGGGGGAAAGTTGGAAAGGGTCTGAATTTGCTTTTCAAATACTCCCCAGTGTTTTTAGCCCACTAATGACAGGGACTGAAGTAGATTCCAATCCAGATTTTGAGTGTCCCTGCAGTGCCCCACCGAGAGCTGTGGGATATCTGGGACAGGAGGTCATGGACATAATTGGCCCCTAGTCACTTCACTTCTCCCTTCCTGCAGTTTTCTCTGTTAACCTCTTGTTGGCTTGGAAATATCTGTACAATAACTAAATCAAAAAGTCTTAGCAGAGACTCCTTTCAACAGTCAGGTCTTTATTTTAAGTGAACTTTTGCTCAGACTCCTTTGGTAAATATATGGTTTGAAGTAGATCAGGGACAGACTGACATCACGGCCCTTCTCTTCAACTGTTCTAATCAGCTACAAAGCAGGTTCCATTGCTAATTACTGAACGTTTTTAAAAAAATCCTTTCATATACAAAAAGAATACACCAAGTACATAACCAAAAGTGATATAAAACTCTTCTGTGTAGCTTGGTTAAAAGGGTGTCCGCGTATTGGCAGAACAAGTATGAAAAGAGCACCATTGATATAATATACAGTCAGACTATGTATCTGGTTTCATTGCCACACTTTATGTCTACACATGGAGAGACACAGCCCTGACACAATGCAGATAATCACAGATGTATCTCTTTGCGTCCCTTGATCCGCTGAGCATCTTTGGCCCAACAGGACTCTCATGCAGGTGAAAAAACAAACCTTGGCTATCTTAATTCGCTCCAAGCAACTTCACCTTCCCCAGGATCCGGAAGGGACCACTGCAACGTTATGTGGAAGATGAGGGTCAAAAAGGGAGGGTGTGAAGGAGCACATGTATCATCCAAATCACTGACAGCTTCTGGCATCAGTCTTTTTCCCTGAATCAACAAATGCTTCCTTCTCCTGCAAACTACTTTACATGGTTTTGTTAACCTATCCTCTGCACAACAATATATATATATATATAGATATATAGATTTATTTATTTATATATATGTATTCATGTCAAATTTTTAATATACTCAAGAAGATACAAAGCTCTTGGTACTTGCTTTTTTTTAAAGTTTTTGATTTTTTTTTACAAAAATTTTAGATGTTTACTATTACAGTAATATTTTGGGGGTGGTGAGGTTGTTGGATATTTCCCCTTTTTAATTACAAAGGAAACGGCAGGCACTGAAAACCGCAAATGATGTTTGTTAGGTTCAAAAATGTGCTTTCCAGTCACACCGTTTTTAGGAGCTTGTTTGAGACTAAATGTGGCAATCAAAGAACAGTGGCAACCAAATAAAATCAGCAAAAGTCCTCTGATGCTACTAGTGAGACATTTGCTTCCTATTCTCATCTGCTGCCCTCCCTCGACCAATGCCTGGAGAAAATCAGTGATCTGAAGTCATTTAGTTCACGACATTACCAGATACTATATATGCAGAGTACGTTCTCATGAGGTAAAAATTCCTCCTCACACAAAGCAGGCCTTGGCATCTTAGAGGAGAACTGTTGCACATGGGTGATTTTCACACCAGATGAAATTTGTAATCTCAAAACAAAACCAAAGGAACACAGAAATCATGATGATGATTTTAAAAATGCCAAACTAGTTCCCTTTGTGACATTTTTCATCAGGATCTATAGCCCAAAGCAAACATGGATCCAACAGTCTTAAGTTTACCATCAAATGTAAGTGACAGACCCATCTAAAATTTATAGTGTGTTCAAAATAAGACATTCTATGAAAAAGCTCCTATTTTCTTCCAATGTGTTAACAGCTATGGCAAAAGAAATTGTTAATCATCATCAATGCAACACTGGTACATTTAAAATGTAGAAGCTCCTTATTGCAATCTTTTGAGAACAAGAAAATAAAAAACCAGCCAACTCAATTTCTCAGCATAGATTTCTGAACCAGGGACACTGAAACCTTCAATAAACTTCTTTTCAATATGTGGAAATAAAAACAGAGCCATTACAGAATTCAAAAGGCAGAAGTATTGTACACCAGATTATAATGATAGTATAGCACTGTGATTGATATAGCTTACTCTAAAAGCAGATTATACAGCTTGCATCAATTTTGTCATCCACTCTCCAGTTCATTTGATCAGCGTTTAATAGTTCTTCTGCATTTTCTCTCTTCATTGAAATTCAATAAATTCACTCAACATTCCTGCCCTTTCTGTGGAAATAATAAAGAAAACCTAAACATTTTTCAAAAAGCCTTTAAAAATGTTAGATTCACAGTTCAAAAGAAATCCCCCCAAACAAAAAACAAAACAATGAGCCTCAAACCAGAAAAGTGCTATTATCTTCATGGCTACACCTACGATATTATTTCAAATATTCTGCAGTTTCTCTTCCACTTATGAAGCTGTCTGCTTTGCTGCCTCATGACCTTCACTTCTCATACTTGGCACCGTCCACACGTAAGAGTCACCCAAGAACGCAGCCAGCCAGATGGAAGCTTGGATTCTCTTTTCTTGCTTTCTTCTTGCAGGTGTGGGAGGGAGGGGGAGGTGGTGGCTATTTCTGGTGGGAATGTAACTGAGTTAAAAAGCAAATTGTCTCGCTGTAAGGCATGGTGCTCTGGGGTTGGCAATGGCCGTCACTTCTGTTTTCTCCCCACATCCTCCTGGAATCTGCAGCCTGGTCAGTGATGCAGCGCCCTCCAAATCTGAATGGCAGTGGTGACTGATGAGATCCTCTGTGTCGATTCAATGTTTGTTTCTCCCCCTCAATTAAAAAAAATGTGGTTGGACTCTAGCCCTGCAAAATAAAGTCAAAACTAATTAATACCAGCAAGTAACAGGACCTTGGTGATCTCCATCACCCAGTGGTAGGACAGTGACTGCAAATGCTAACATATCCCCAATATATGGGTTCCTTGAAGGATAAGACTGGGATAAAATGAGCACAGACGTCATTTTTCAAAGTCTGTACCCCACCTGTAAGCCTTCACTGCTCAGAGGAAGAGTGCAGGAGTGAAGCGTACAGGCACTACACACAAACATTTATCTCTGTGCCCTTTGACTGAGTCAACAAGACTGCCCACACAGTACTGACCAGCCATGGGAAGCCAATGGTGCCAGAGTACCTGGCAATGTTGAAAGGCTGCTCTAGGCAGGTGCTTCCAACCCAGGAACAGAAACAATCTGCGAACACTTAGCACTTATACTGGACTCAAAGAAGAAGAGGGGAAAAAAAAAAAAATCCAACACCACCACCCAAAAACATACAGCAGTTTTCTCTCCCACTAATGCAAGGGATTTCCATGTAGAATTATGGAGGTGGATGATGCTCCATGTTTTGGAATTTGGGCCTTTAAAGGTCTATTGTCCACTCTGGTGGGAAAGTTGCCCAGTGCCTTCATGACAGTCACTAAGATTTTCCTTTTCCTTTAGTGCTAGCCAGGGGCAAAAAACCTGCTGTTCCAAACGTAGCGTCACATCTGATGGCGTGCCAGAAGGTATAAGCGGGGTAGAGGGCTGTCTAGCAAGACAGCAGGAGACAGATTAGCAGTGGCAGGAGTGAAGAAAGGCCAGTGACATTACTGAAGAACTTGGCACGTGGCAAAGGCAGAGAACTCAGAAGTGACAAGAAGGCACCTTTCTTTGCAAAAGAAAATAAAAAAAAAAGGAATTGAGAAGCGGGAGTTGTGGGTCAATTTTCATTGCGTAACCAAAATCAGCTCTCCTTGCAAAGTAACTTGTGTACAGCCAGCAGCCTTCCTGCAGATGGGTAGGGCTGTGTAATTCATGGCAACCTCGGGGGACATCCAGAAATAGTCAAGGATATGCTTTTTCTTAAGTCTCAGGATAATCCTTATAATGAGCACAGAGGGGAAAAAAAATGGTTGGAAGCAGGAACACACTATTCAAACTCATTCCCATGGCCTGACCGCAGAAATCTTTCACATTTCCACTGACAACCAATCATTCACAATATTAATTTTCTGCCTGGTTATTTGACAGGTTATTTTTTAATCAAACAGTGGTGTTTGATTGGATTTCAATAAAGATAAACTGAATAATATAAACACCACTTTTTTTACAAATGCATTTTCATTTGTCTGAAAGGACCCAGTTAGCTGTTAGCCTTGAAGAGATTCCACAGCGATACAGATCATGCACGAGACAAGTTAATCACTAGCACCAATTACCATTAAAAGGACCTACCATGCATGCAAATTAGACCCAGGAGTCAACAGGCTGGGGTTTAATGTCACGGGCATCCACCAGATTCACCGAAGCCCTGTTACTCCTGTTAATGTTTTTCCTATTTGTGTCATTCTGCAGCACAGGGTGAGGAGTTAAAGGCAAAACAGAGCGGATTAATCAAACAAAACCACCAAACAAGTCAGCTTAAAGGAGCACAAGGGAAAATTAGTGGTAGAGAAAGAAACAAGATCAGCAAAGGCACAATACTGACAAAAGCATCTGCAACAGCCAAAAGGCTGCACTTCCCTGCCATCATTATTCACAGTTCTCGGCCACTCCTGAGCCCCAGAGCCGCGGTTAGACTGTTCACAAGCCAGAACACCCCACAAATCTATTTCCGTTTCACAGCACAGGGAGAGGATGAGTAGCAGCTACTCAGTTCTGCCCGACTGAGGGCACGGCAGCGCATACCTTTGATGTGTACAACGGGCTGAGTTCAGATTACCCTCTGTCCTTAAAGCCAAGAGGCAGCACAGACTATGGGAGAACACACTGTCGAGGTGAAATGTTTTTTCGCTTTTTCTCAGAAAAGCAAAGCAGCTACTCACTGAGTTCTGGTTGTGCTTCATTTCAGACATACACTGCAGTTGGGGCTGCTTGATGTGATTTTGAGGGTTGTATCAGACAACTTTAATGAATTTAGAGTGGCAAAAAACCCAAGTATTTGTTAATTTTTCCTGCCTCAGCCTATGGATCCTATGGATCAACATTCCTTTGTCACTTAGTACATCCATTCCCACTGCGTCCTTGCAAAACATATTAGAGCTGTGATGAGGGAACTAGAAAGTTTATTTCATTGAAACTGGTTCAGGCAGAGCCATCTCTTGCCACACTGGAACTGCATGACTCAAGTTATTACCTCAGTTTTATCAGTTCCAAAAACAAATGAAGGAGCACAACCACCTCTACCAAAAATTCCAAATGGGCAGCCTCTAACAGGGTGCAGCTAAAGCCAGAGCTGGCAAAGTGAAGAGAGTGATCTGTGCTTTAAAAAAGTCCAGCTGGACTGAAGCCATTCTCCAGGGTGGACCTTCAGGGAAAGGCAGGACACAGCAGGAAATGCATGACCAGGCAAGTTAATATAGGCAGCCCGATGCAGCAGGACACCTTCCTAATTCATGATCTATGGAAATATTTTTCCTCCAAATCACATTTTTATTTCCCTTGTTCAATAATAGTGAGTTTTCCTTTCAATTGACTGAAGTTTAATTGTTTCCACTGAACATGAATCACCTGGATTTTCTGATACTATCAGCAATGGGCTGAAGGTTATTAAGGACAGCCTTCTGCAGACTAACAATAGTGTTTTCTACCACTGACTCTTGTTTCACTGAATCCTCCCTTTCCTCCCTGAAATTACTTCCCCAGGAGAAAACACAAGCTTGTTTTGAGGCCAGAGAGAACTGATGGCCACAGCATTTACCAACTTTTAAAAAGGTCTACTGAAAAGGTGCAGCAATGCAACAGAAATTACATACAGCCTACTCAGCCACATTTGCACACAACTCCCAATACTTTTGCACAACACAACTCACAAAGAGCTTTGTGAAGTAAGATTTTTTTTTAATTAGAAAGTCGTCTATGTTTGTTTTTAGAAGGCACACACATAACTATGTATGTCTCTTCTTCCCTCTCCATCTCCTTGGCCCATGCCCATAGTTCACCATCAGGATGGCATGAAGCCATCCAAATGAGCGTTGAAGACACAAACACCGTTGACCACACTGCTGTACACAGACACACAAGCTCACACCTACTTCTCACGGTGAAAACAACAAAGCACTGTGACAGTTCGAAGTGATTATTCTCAGAACAGTCTGAGCATACTCAGACACTTTAGGGCTAGGGAATGCTGCCTGGACGAGGGTGACAAAACACACACTTTCTATTTTTACAACCTCATCCATTTACAAGAATACAGTGAATGCCTGCATTGCTCCTACACTGCAAAGCAGGATTTTGGGTTCATTTCTAGTTAGCTAAGTGCCATGCTATGAAATGGTGCCTTTATCTTAAAAGAAAAAGCCCTTTACAGCCCCCTGGTGAGTAACTACTCTGTATTTTTTGCTGAGGACACCGGGCTTCCTTTCTTTTAAAGGCACTATCTAGAATTCAGTACTAGGAGGAAGCTCACTTTTAAAGGTTCTTTCTCTGAGGCATCCCCTGTGTTATCACTTGTCTTGTATTTGCGGTCCTTGTCCCGGTGATCGATGGTGGAGTACCCATCTGAGGAGAAATAACACGACAGTCAGGCACAAAGCACAAATAAGAGCAAAACCAGAGCTGATGCTAGCAGAATTCTTCAGCAAAGAAACAAGGAAATAAACCATCACAACCCAAAGATGCTGGCAGCCTGCTTCTCACATGCGCTCCAGTTCTGAAATTTCATTTTTACCAGCTCAAAACAAAACAGAAAAGCCCTCTTTTCATATCAGTGCCGGATGCTGGCACTCATTAGCAGGCAGCACTGTTTTCATACCAGCCTGCTGCAGTTTTTAGCGTGCCCAAGGAAAGCACCAAGTTGTTGTCTCGCACCCTGTGGCTAATGAGCTCCAAATTCAGCCCAACTCTTGTGTTCCTTGCTTAGCAGCCTGATTAATTGGCTGTGTTCATTCTCTGAATGCTCTGCAGCATGTTCCCACTCTTCCTGATTCTGACTACTAGCAGGACATGACGACAGTTTGGAAGAGTCCCTTTCGGAGCACCGAGAAAAAGGGCCTGTCGAGCTGGAAGAAATCTTGACGCAAGCCCTGCTGTGCTTGGACTGTTTTTCACTACAAAGTGGCCACTGTTGGTGCTTCTTCTCCTGACAACTAAGAAACAATATGAAAGTGCGATGAACACAAGGAAAAGTGCGAGAGGGCTTTTTGAAGAAATGGCTCTAATTGTTTCAGAACTTTTGTTTTGAATCATTGTCAGCCAATGCAAGTCTTAAATTATTTACCTGATGCATCAGATTTCCCTCATTATGAGTGACAAATAGATCCTCTCCTGCTCTGCTCTGACAGCATTGTAATCTGGAGTAAATGACACTCAAATTTATAGCTCCCTGTAGGCTTGTTTTCCCCTGTGTAATTGAGGGATAATTAATGTTGTCATGTCCTGACAGACTAGCTTCTTACAATACTACAAAATACATAAACTACCAAAATGCTCCTCTCTCAGTTTATTACTTGCCTGCAATAGGTCATTAAAAAAAAGTCAGTAATGTTTTTTGTGGGGTTCCCAGGGCATAAAGAGGCACTGTTTGCCCACATGACAAAAGCACACGCAGCTGGAATGACTTGTACCAAACACAGTCACAGAGCTGGGCCCTAAATGATGTTTATGCTGGCCACAGCCAGGTTAGTTTTAGAAGAGTTGTAGTTTTGTGTCTCATGAATCAAAGCACACACAGACCTGCAACAAGCACCTGAAATAGCATATATTTATGACATCATGGATAGTAACAGATTATTTAACCATGCTGCCTAAAAATAACTGAAGAATGTTGGAGTTACACATGTAGCACACAGATCTTAAAGCATGAATATAATTGCTGCACAGAGCTTTACTTAAATTATTTGTTCACAATGAAGATGCCTAACATTCCTGGCTATTCCTTTCAAACAAAAAAGAAAAAACCTAAAGCCTGCCAGCTGAATCCAGCTACCCAGCCAGCATTTGTGTAGGAACACAACCAATAATTCTCTTTCAGATGACAGGCATGAATACTGCTAGTAAGTCATATCCTGATCTAAAGATTCATCATTTATTTAGGAATAAATAGTACTCATAGGTATGTATTTAAATGATGGAAACATGGTGACTCCTGAAAAAAAAAAAAATCAAACTCACAACAACTATGTGGTAGCATTTTACAATCTAATATTAACTATACTCACAATGATGTAATGGATCACTTTGCATTTTTGTAGGGCCACAAACATTTTTTAAATTGATTGCCAAGATACAAAGGAACCTTTAACCTACCCCCAGAAAGCAACAGCTACTAAGGGAAGTATGGCAGCTATGACACTTCCCAGGGAGCAAGGTCAGAAGTAAGGACTGTAATCACAAAAAATTAAAAGCACAACAGATCTTTAATAATATTTAAAAAAATTTAAAAACCTGCTTAGCCAGGTCAGCAGCAACAGGAAGATCAAGCTTATGCACAGTGGCAGTAATCTAACAACAAAGAATGGTCAAGAACTTTGTTTTTCATACGTTCCAACATATTCTGCAATTCATACTGTCAGCCCACTGTTGTGCAGTCTGCATGCTAACGGTGCTGCACACATCTGCACTAATGGAATACGTGTTTCTAAAAACCACACACTGTGCTATGACTGTCAAGATAAGTAGCAGCAGAGATAAGAAGTTCATGATTTGACTTAATAAACCGAGAAATATCTTGAAGGGGGCTGCATCAGAGAAGTAATAGCTCAGTGCCCCAAGGACCACAGCTCTCCAAAGAAATTAGAAAGTACTGCTTCTCCCGTGTTTCTGATTCATTCTAAAAAGCAATCAGAACTAACTCTGTTTCTGTGGCATAAAGAAGACCTATACAGATCTTACTGCTCCAAGGTGTAAGCGCATTATTCTGGGTTAACACAATCCAATGTAGAGACAAAAGTTATATTGGTCAACAGAGGCATGTCCTATTCTTGGCTTGTTTATTCCTCCCTCTCAACTTTCTGCTTATGTACTGCTTCACTGAAAATCTCCCATTCACTCTGCAGCAACGTTTTAACATCGTGACAAATTACAGGACCAAATGGCTGCTGAGTGTCAGTCCATCTGTGCCCTCTCACAGCTCTCAACTTACAAAGATCAAACCTCTGGACCCATGAAAAAGGAGGAGGAGGAGAAAGGAAGAGTTATGCCTGAAGGCGGGCATGTAGGACAGGGGCATCTGAACTATGTGTCTGTGGTCTGAACAATTCTCAGCTCCCAGATGCTCTTGTCTGACCAACTGTAGGTTAATTAAAACACAGATCCAGTTTCAGAGAACTCACAAATTTCACGTACAGCCTTGAGATCACAGTTCTGCTGCTTCTACAGACAGCTCAGGGTCACAGCCACCCTCAGGCAGCACCGTGACAATAAGCACTGAGAGTCTCCAGATTACTCAGTGCAGAGACACTTTTCTGGAGCTGATGAGGTCTGACAGACCTGAGCTATCTCTGCACTGAGCTGTCTAGTGCATCCCACGGTAACTCATTATACATGTTTTCTTCCATCTCCCAGGACATCCACACTCTACCCAGGCCCCCACATTGCTCCAGACAACAGGAATCTGACTGGTCTAGTACTGCCAGCTGATGGGGAGCGAATCTTTCTGCCTCCCTAGACACACTGACAGCAAATTTCCTGTATAGAGAAGGATGACGCTTACAGCATTAGCAAAGCTGAGATACCAATAGCAATTTTCTTTTTGCAATCTTGGAAAAGAGTCAACATGGATTAACAGTAAAGGCACAGGCACCAAGACAGGTGAACCTTGCTAAAAGAGAGGCAATAGATGAGCAGCAGGCAGGCAGTGATGTTCTGCAACAAGCAGCCTTGTCCACTGCAGGAGAGCAGGATGAACACTGGGCTGGAAAGACCTGGCTGAAGGGATGGGTACCTCTAACACGTGTGGCATGGAAACTCACCGAGTTCTGCCCTGGCACACTTTAACATGTTTGAGGCAATTACAGTTCAGTACCACAGCAGAAAGATAACTATGCAACCTTGAAGTATCCAAATTAAACAAAATGGGCAACATAAAGCTGGAGACAGATGAGAATTTTCTAAAAGACAGTGAACATAAACTAGAAAGATCTTAGTGCATGTGAAGTCAGAAAGAGAAGAAGGCAAGAGTGAAAACACAGAACTGAAACTAGGCCACAGGACTTTCTCCGATAAAAAGAAATAAAAACATAAGCTGGGATGCCAAACAACTTTCTCTGGTACTCTGTCATGCATTTTCTTTGCAAACATAAGTGAGGACAGTCTCTCCTGGAGGCTCAACCCAGACTGGTGTAGAGTATGTGGGGATACAACCAAACTGCTTACTGGAGGTACAAACCCAGAGGACTGCACGTTGATGTTCTGCTCCTTCTATCCGCCAGTTCACTCCAGAGTGGAAAAAGAACAAAACCCCCAGAATACAACAGTCCACAATGAAATTAAAATCAGAAAATATAGTCTAGAGCAGTTCCTCGTGTAAATATTTCCGTAAGACAAAAAACATATGGCATTTGGAAGAGCCTGAAGATATGAAGTACTAAGTTTTTATTCCAGTTCCTTGGAATTAAGGATAATATAATGGATAAATTAATTTAGTCCCTTCTCAGTTGACCTCTGAAATGGCACAAAGTTATAGTCATGTTGGAGTCAAAAAACACACAAGAGCTAGGGTCAGGAAAACTTGACAGATTCCATCTTCTAATAGTGATAAAAAGACTGGAGAACAGAATGGCCCAGAGAATCTGCCTGATGTCGTACATATGCTGTTAATTTGCATTTAATTTTGTACTCAGAGTAACCAGTACAGTAACTCCCGAAAGCATAAGGCAACAATTAATATTGTGACTATAAACAATCAGCACTGCCCATGCTGCAGCACCTGCTAGCGCACAGCTATCCTGCCAGGGAGTCTTCTCTGAAGTTACTTTCTTCCATTGTGAGAACAAATGTTTCAGTGTTCCCTTATGCAAAATACATATGGACAGCTGATTCATTGCAGGTGGCATCTCGTTTTCCTAAGAATATGAAAGGTAATATATAGCTGGTATTTTAACTTCTGAATATGCTTGGCTTTCAGTTTGGTTCTAACTTGCTTTTATTTTCAGCTATAATCACAAATACCAGTATATAAAACTGTTTGATTCAGGGGCATTAATATAGCTATTTAAATAAAAATAATGTCACCTGGAAGAAGTAAAGCAAATTCCCAACAGACCACAAAGCACCTTCATCTAACTTAGTAAATTAAAAAAAAATCCTCTATAAGTCTTAAACTACAGAGCTTCTCAATGTCAGAGCACTTCACTGACAGTAGGTGCTGTTCTCAGTCTACAGAAAAAGCCACGCCTGGCTAGATGCAGGTGAATTAGAGGTATAGCCAGCAATATCATACATACTAACGTATTTTTGGCATCACCTACATAAAAAAAAGGCAGAACACAAGGACAAAGGATTAAAACACAAGTGTTACATTGAAGTAAATTTTTAACTTTTTTTTTCCATCTGAAACCCCAGACTTCCAGATCTGTAACAGGGAATGCAGCTGCCTCAAGGGCCAGAGAGCTGAATGAAAGCTAAGTCAGGATATCTCCACTGTATGCTTACAGTAGTGGAGAAATTGGTGTGTACACTCTACATGGATTTCAAAGAAAAAAAGACAGGAAAAAAAAGAGGCGACGACCAATCTTTTGTAAGGTAATGTTCTATTTTTAAATGTCAGCTTTATCCATCTGAAAGAATATCTCCTAGAGAAAGAGCTGAACTTTCCCGTGAGCGGCAGTGTGCTCTACTGGAACAGACAGAGGGTTTGATCTGTGACTGAATTTACCTGGGCCAAGTTCATCCATAGGTATCATATCACGACTCCCAGCCTTTTCATTATCTGTAAAACAGAAACCTTGAAACAACTTGAGTTACATTCGCTATTCTCAACACCTGGTATTTTCAAATTAGTCTCAGAACCAGAGAGGTCCATAAAGTACTGAATGCAGAGACTATTGTAAAGAAGAATAAAAAACCCCCAAACTATTCAACTGTTATCCATTCAGAAAGGCAAGTTTGATTTAAGCTCTCCAGAGAGCACATGTAATCCTTACATTTTCTGCTTTGGCACTGTAATATAGAACTCCCCCTCTCCAAGTGATAAGAGAAACTGCAATTCTGCTTTGGACTACCTACTGCCATTAACAAGCTTCTCTCTGGTCTCTCCAGAATAGAAGAGAAAGAATATCAGTAAGGGTGCATCTTCACATGGCACACAAGCCAATCTAGCAGCCCGCTGAGCCAACAGAAAGCTAACCCACAAAGAAAACAAGAAGTCTATTGTCAGATCAGCAAACTGACCCAAGTCATCCTCTGTCTGCATAATCTGCCAGATTTGATCAGACAGGGAAGGTGGAAACAGCCAGGGCAGTGTGGGGGGCTCCTTTCTGCAGTTAGACCAGGTACAGTGCAACATGGCAAACTCTGCCATAGGAGACTAAAGATTTCTGAAAAGAAATTTTTACATCTGAGTGTTAGAAACTAGAATCAGATTCGTAGACAAAGCAATCATTTAATTAAAATTAAAGCTGGAGCTACACTAGTGTTGGTGCGGCTGCATCAGGCCTCACAAAAAAGCAAAGACAAGTTTAGTTAGCGGTTGCATAAACCATCTCCAATGAATACACTGCACAATAGAGGTAGAAGCACTGCCAAAGCAGCTGCATTTATTTAGAAAGGAAGACTCCACTACTGAGTGGGGGTAAGGCCAAGCCCACTGCCTGGCTGAAGGCTAGATTTGTTAATATATAACATTATCAAACAAGGCCATTCTCTGTTGAAGTTCTAACTCACATCTATCCCAAACTCTCCCAGGAATATTTAACTGATAACAGTAGTGTGCATTTCACAAGGGAAGGAATACTCTCTATACCCAGCTAACACGACTGTGGGGTAAAAATCACCACACACATAACACATTTTAATCCCCTCATGCCACACAGATGTGGCAAATCCAGAAAGCAAGCGAGCAAAGCACAATGAAAAACGTGACAAATAGCAGAACTGACCTTGACTTTTATCCACCAGAGGCAAAGTGCTGTCATCATAGCCAGACCTGCCAGCAGTACCTTTGGAACCCTTTGGAGTTGCAGAAACAGACTACGAGACAAAAATAATGTGAAATCACTATTCAGGGAAATTGAACAAGAAGAATAAACAAACCAACAGTAAGAGAGAAATTACGGAATGCTGCTAAGCCCACCTCCTGTTGATAATATGGCACTGGAGTATTTTTTATCTTCATATAGATTTGTTGGTGGATTTTTTTCCCTGTTACCTAAATGATAGCATTTTTGGTCTGTAAAAGGAGCAAAACCTTTTCACAAGGATTGATGAGGAGGCTGCATGTCAAGAACAAGTGGCTGCCCTGCACTGCTAGATGGAAAGTTTCAAATGACAGACAACTAAGACAAGACATGCTACTTCTTCCTCTAGTAAAGCATGAGCATTTTGTCTATATGAGGTGACATGCTTCCAAAACCTAAAGAGATGTATTACACAGATCACTGAAAAACATACCCAGCAAGTATATTCATGATGCTGTGACTGAATAGATTACCATACATTGTTCTATCACCTAAAAGAACAGAAGCAAAGCCCACAATCTATCATACTGACTAAGTTAGGACATCTTCCACTCAGGCCTTTCCATAACTAAATCTAAGACTCAGCATCTTTACCTGGAAGTGTGATTTGTTCCACCCATCCTTCTGCAGGGCATTTCGTAGTTCTTTATAGCTCCAGATCATCTGAAGAACGTGAGATGCTGCTTTTGTTTCTCTGGGAGACTGGCTGATTTGGAAGATAAAATTAAAGCTTAAGTATCAAGCAATATAAGACTATTCATATGTTGACCTATTTGCACCAAAACAATATCCAGGAGATAACCTAGTATTCCATACAGCTATTCTTTGAACCTATAAGCTACAGGATATATGTGAAATCATTGACTTCTTTGTATCTATAGGTACTTGCTGTCAAAAAAACCCAAATCCAAACAGAAGCTGTAAATTGTGCAGATTTCTGGGTTTTCATGTGCATTGCTGGGCAAGCACTGAGGCCAGGGTGAATCTTTTGTCCTGTAGCTGCCATTAACAAAAACCAGGCTGATTCCATCCTGCCTGGATTTGTTTAGGAAAAAAACCAACAAAACAAGTTCTAAGCCACTTTTCAAATCTTCATCCCAACTTACATATATTCCTCACAATTTAATCAAGTTGCTTCATGGTTTATAATACCTTACAAAGTAATCTGGGTCAGCAAAAGATAAACTACTTTTAAATAGAAAATAAAATTTTATCCTTTCCTTACTAAGTCAGTACACAAGCATCCTCTATAAAACACTACAGGGCTTGATTCTTGGTTGGCTCTCATATTTCATAACAACGTAACCCAACGAAGTCTTCAGCTACTCTCCCAGAAGTTTGCTGAAAACACGTCTATAATGTCTCACTGGCTGAACTACACTAAACAAACCTTTCTCTAAAGCAGTCAGAACACAGTTTTCAACAGAACTGCAGAGTGAAAATTTGTCATTTCAAATTACCACCACCAGCCCTTTGGCCAGAACAATTACTGCTCATCATTAACAATTTTACCTAAAAAACCCCAGATTTCATCACAGGCATTTCAGGAATGGAACACTGCTACAGGGAAAAGACCTCCCACACTAAAAAGAAAGATCATGGTTTCACTGCAAACGATGTCTGTTAAATGCATACACGGTGCTAAGATGTATCTGACAAGAAGAGAACATGTCTTAACACAACTGGAGTGACTACTCAATTAGCCTTTTTTCTTTTTTTAATGAAGTAAATCTATTAAAGGTGCTGTTTTTACTGCTATATATTAATTGCTCTGAAATTAAAGGCTCTGAAAGGTTAGGAAGCTTAAATACTTTCACAAAGCAAAAGCTGCTGTTCATGGTGACATTTTCATGTTTGCAGCGAGTTCTTACGCATTTTGCTTTTAACTGTCACTTACCTTGACTTGCTGATAGCTACCAGCTTCTGAATGCCCTGTGTCTGGATCAGAGACCTTGCATTTTCTGAGCTGTCAGTAATGATTTCATGGATGGTATTCAACACTGCAACCACTGTATCCTCTTCCAGGTTCTTTGCAGATCTCTGCTGCCTGCTGGGCAAATTTCTTACTAGCTCACCCATGGCATAACTACCTAGATAAGGGGAAGAGATACCATTAGTCAACTCTAATAATCATTTCAGCTTCCCATCCTGAATTATAAAACTCAAAGGTGTTTGCCAGGTCAAAAAACTTTATAATGTGTGTGCTTTGAACATCAAGACTGTAACCTAACAGTGTATTTATCATGCATTATTTCAAGGTGATTGGGAGTTGATACCCAAGACAAACTCTTTCATCATGAACACTAAAATGTATTGAGGAAGGGGAAAAAAAAAAAAAGGTAATCTTTATTGAGAATTTTACAGCCAGCATCTATCATACTTTGCAATGTCTGAGGCAAAAAGCATCCAGTAGCTGCTGCTAATGCCACATATTCATGCTAATACACGCACATGGCTTACTCAACTTAGCCTTGTAATAGGCCTTCTGGGGCAAGGTGTGCAGTCATGCATTTATTAACCTTCCCCCAACAAAGGTAACAGTATTTCCTCCTGGGTGCAGTTAGCCTTCTCAGTGCATAGTACTCGAGAAAAAACATGGAGTCCAAAGTTTATCACTCCCAGGTGTCCGTCTGTACCATTTGCCTGGCTACACCTCTGAACTATTGAAAAAAAAAAAAAAAACAAAAAAAAACAACCAAAAAAGAACCTGGTGTTTTAAGGCAGAATCTCACCTTGCTATTTGTTAGTATCAACTTGGATGATGGCCTGAAATGTGACCAGTATTTCCTTGCTTGATAGGGTTACAGTTTAAACAAATACATCAGTTAAATACAGAGGCATCCAGAGGAAAACTCAACTCACAGCTGAATCTTTCAGATCCCTGCTTATGGGCAGGTGAATGCTTATTTACACCCCTGGATAGGAGCTAGTGAGCACTTCTCAAGAACTACTTTGAAGAAAAGTTGTTTGGTGTCCAGCTTCTACAAGCAACTACCACACAAAAGGATGAGAAGGAAGCAAGAAAAAAGGGACAACTTCAGAGCCCACTGCACTTCCACAGGTTAGCTCAGCATGCCAAGGACAAGACCCCCACTCTAACCTAAACAGCAGGCCTAAGGAGCAACATCTCTGTAACCACCATGTGACTAGGAGCAGAAGTGCCACGTCAGCCAGAGCTAAGGAAGAGACAAGAAACCTCTTACCCCACCCACACCCCTGCACACTCCTCTGCTGAAAAAATCTACATCTGTATTACTCCCGAGTTACAGATTTCCCCTCAAACCATGTCTTGTTTGAATGGGCTGGAAACACATTCTGAGATGACAGCCCTCCACTTGGTGGCTACAGGGTAAACTCAGATAGCACGGATGGAAACTGCATACAAAATAAATCCTCAGCACAACTGACAGAAAATGGGAGGTCTCAAGGGTATCCAAGATCCCAGCCTGGTTAGAAAAGTTCAGAAGATACCTATAAGATCCTTATTGCGGCGATCCATGGAAAGGTTTCTCAGAGCAATTGATACAGCCCTCACAACCTTGTCAGAGTCAGACTGGAGCAGCTCCACAAGCACTGGTAAGCCTCTCTCCTTCCGCACTGTTGCACGGATGTACGTGGACCACTGATCAGAACACACAAGGGAAAAGAAACAACATAAAGTATTGCGAGTTCATGCACCTGCCCTTTCCTCGCCCCTGGCATTTCTTTCAGTACTGTAATTTTTTTTTTTTTTCTGCAAAGACTAGTAAGGTTGTGTGTGCTGATGCATCTATAACTTAGCCCATAATTCAAGTTCATTGAGCACCAAGGAAGAAAGGATGTAGAAGTTCACCCTACAGCTTAGCAAGCTGCTGGGGAAAGAGGACAGAAATAGAAGGAAGGAGCATCATCCACCAGCATCTGTTCTGTATACACCTCAGCATGAAAACATATCCCTCTGGATTAGGAAAAAAGAGGTCATTTGGAGGGAACAGTAAAGCATCTGAAGCATCTGTTATCTTCCCCCACCTCCAATTTCAGGCTTTTATTCTGTTTCATGATTGATTTTAAAATAAACTGTATTCAAGAGAACTGTGAAACACCACCCTTGCTGATCCTCAGGCTGCTGCTCAGTCCCACTCTGCCGCAGTTCTAGAAGTGATCAGGCATACCTTTGAGAGAACTGCCTGATTAGTGCTGGGGATGCTTCAGAGAGGGTGTCAGAGAACACTCTGGAGTGCAGTTTCCTGAGCAATCTGACAGCCCAATGAATTAAGCTTTCAGGACACTTAACCATCTAACAACAGGCTTTTCTGAATGGATGCAGCAATGGTTAAGTGGTTTAAGTAGTAAAACCTGCTCATGGTTAAACCACCATGAGCTCAGTGACACTTCCACTACGTAAACACCATCTGTCCAGAAGATGCAAAACATCTTAAGTGGGCAAGTAAGACTGAAGTAATTCCTTTGGATTTCCCACCTCCTTCCTTTTTAAAGGAGATGTAAATGCACCAAGTAACAGTGCACTTATAACGGGACATAGCTTTGCTCTTTACCTACACAAAGGAAACAAAAGACAGTAAAGAGAAGACTGCACTCACCATCCAGTTGCCAGCACTGAGATTCTGCAAAGCCCCTGCTGCAGCTTCCAGAGTGTTGAAGTTCTGACTTTCGGTGAGGATGGAGAGGTACAGTCGAACCACATCTGGCTGGTACAGTAATTCAAAGCCTGCACGTGGGGGAAGAGGAGAACAGAAGCAAGAGAAGCAGAAAAGGTAATGTATGAATAAACACATAACATACCTTTATTTAATCACATATGAGAACAGTCAAGAGAAAGCCACAGCACAGTAAGAAGGGCTTCTGCCACGTCCAGGACATTTTATCCACAGTTGTTGAAAATTCTGCACATGGGAACTCATGCACAGGACTTTTGCCTGGGCTGAAGGTCCCTTTGCTTGTCTTCATGCTGACAATCCTTTCTGAAATCTGTGCTATGCTATATACTGCCTAGCAAGCTGAGTATATTTGTGTAATAACAAGGTGACAAGACTATTTTTGTCTTCAACAATTCTTACTTTGCACCTGTACACTGGGTTGCAAATTCACCTTGCACTCCTGTTTTCCTTCAAATTATCTCAATCTCAGTATTTTTATGGACACAAATAACAGGGCTAAAGAAAGCAAGCTACACAATCACATCAGCCACCCCCTTCTCACACCTAGGTGACAAAATATACAAGATGTCAAAGTGACTAGAATCCTCAATTGGTAGGGGCAGGGAGAAATGCTGACTCCAGTTCAAATGTTAGATAAAGAAATACAGCAGCATCACACCACATTGTGAGACTGCGACAGACACGTATGTTAACTAAATACCCCAAGAGTCACTGTATCAGCTTTGCAGTTTAAGCATGACAGGAATGAGAAGTGTTCCCAGCTCTGCCACGGATTTCCTTTTGTGATGCTGAGTAACTGACAGCAGCATCCGTGTCCTGACTTCCTCGTCCAAAGGATTAGAATTTATCCATCTACCCCATTAAAAAGTAGGTCTTAGGCACAAACTCCATCATTCCAAGTTGTTGCATATTTTGAAGCAATTTTTATCTATCTTTCTTCACTAAGCGTGGCATGACATGCTGCACTGACAAGGGAAGAGTACACAAGAATCCAGTTAAAAGACTTGCCAGACAAGCACGATCTCAAAGATCATGGTACTGTTCAGGTTATGTGAACAAAATACTAAATTCCCTAAAGTGTTGGTGAGCACAGGAAGGCAGAAGCAACCTATGGTCAACATAATCTCATCTGCAGTCACTGGAGCTGGAAGGTATTTCTGGACTGGTGGATGCAGTAAGTTCACCAGGCATTACTTAGGAAAGGATTTCTGGGAAAACATGACAAGAAAGCAAGCATGAAGGTGTGAATGAGCTTGGGTAAAAAAGAAATTTGAAGCCTGCTTCGAACAGAAGAGTTTTTTAATTATTACTTGTACACATGAAAAGAATGTTTTTCAGATAACAAGATGCTGTTCTAGAAGTGTAGCATAATTCAAAGCAAGTTTTCCACTAGCAAGACAGGAAACCTATAAATGCAAATCACTTCCTCTCTTCAAAATCACCCACATTTTTCAGCACATACCACAGATTATCGTATTTCAGACATCTCAGATCAAAAAGAGAAGCAAGAAAACTGAACAACGCTATCCTATCCAGTGGATATCCTATCAATATGTTTCTTTTTAAAATTCTCTGCTGCTGATGGCTTTCTGAAATTAAAGCCTTACATTTCAAATCTGTTTCTTCACATTTTTCACACTAGTTGTTGTTGTGGGGATACATGAATCGATCTCAGAACTCAATACTTTACACCTTGCATAACACTACCCATAAACACAGGCCACGTTAACCCCCTAGACATACAGGGCTTGTTTATCCCATTGAAAGTAAGAAAACACATTTCATCAGCCAAGGGTTTCTTTGGTCCATAACAAAAACTGATCTATGCATGAGGATCCACGAGTTCCCACATGCTGGCTCATACTTCCCCAGCTCAGCTTCCCACGTGCATCCCAGCATACTTGCATTCTTCTCGAATGGATAGTTAACCTGCTCCATGTCTGTGACTGGTTTTAATGCCACCATTTGCTTGCTACATGATACCCTACAGCTATGTGCAAACTGCAACAGATGGCGATCCCCAGAGGCATCCTGCCAATCCATACCACTTACTTTCCTCTTCTCCAATGTCCTCTCCTTGCGTTGGGATCATTGCCCTCTATATTGAATGCTGAGAAAAACTGTAGTTACTCAATACGTGAAGCATGAACAGTTGTATAGCTTTTCTCCATTCCTCGAATAAGTCTGTGATTATCTGACTCCAATATGACCTTCATATCACCTTTTTCCTCTGCCACTTCACTAGGTGAATTGGCAATCTAAGAACTCCTCAAGAAAAAATACTGCCTGACAAGCATGCCGTATTCCTTTCCCGAACACCAATACTTAAAAAAGTCTCTTAGGATAGCTTACTGGAATTTTGACACTGTGTTATTTCAAGGAAGCTTTGCTGAAATGTAAAATCAGATTAGCAAAAGAGATGAGGGCAGGTTCATTAACAGAAAATATTCATATAGAACATTTACCGCTTCTGCATTTGAGCTCAGACTTGCCTGTGGTTGAACAGAACGCAATTGTTCAGCCGGTCTTCTCTGATGGCTTTGTTTTAAAGTACATAGTCATAATTTCGGCATACTTGGGAACAGCCCCACAAGTTCACCTTCTCCTATTATTTAAGTGCAGTCTACAGTGTGCCCTTTCTGTCAGTCTGTATGCTCCTTTTTGGCTGGACACTCTTCCTTCTTCACAGCACCTCACTGTGTATGAATACTAAGACCCAAGAACCCTCTCACCTCCGCTTACCTCCTGTGGACAGAGCTGCATTCCAGTCACGCACCTCCCACCCGCTTTCTGTCATTACTTCTCTTCATGCATGAAAGCCTCTCCTTTTTCCTACTTACTAATGTAAGAGCATCTCAAAAATGTCTTCACCTTCTCCCTTCAATAACACACAGCATTTCCTCTACCAATTACCAGCACATTTCTGCTTTGGAGCATAACCCCTTAGCCAGTTTGGTGGATGATTCCCACCTCACTCC
>NW_010301947.1:51512-53970 GCF_000700745.2 Antrostomus carolinensis
CAACTACACTTATGCCTCTGCCCCATTACCATCTGTTTTAAACAGAGTTAGCAAGTGCTATGCCCCATATACGAAACTCTGTCCTCCCCCTTTCCCCTCAACTGTTGCATGCTTCCAGCAGTGCAGCACGTCTGGGTCAGCCCGGCTATGCCAGAAAAAGGCAGGCAGGAGCTGCTAAAACAAAGTATTATGAATGCCCCTCACGGATGGCTGCTCATTAGCAGAGATGAGAACCTAATAGCGAGAAAGTTACTGCTGCACCGGAGGGTTTTTCCCTCATTGACAGCAAGCTGACACTTTTCATAAGCATTATAGTCCCTTAAAAAGAAACAAATAAGTTTTATATTTTCTCCATCTGCCTCCTGTCCTGATGAATCCAGCTCTGCTATTTATAGGATGCAATTTGTCTGAATTATTATAAATTTCCTTCCAGTGTTGTGTGGAGGCCTCGCACATTTTTCCATGAAGCGCTTCAAGCACGTTCCTGGGAAGCACAGCTGGTCTCACCTCCATTAAGCACCTGCTTCTCTTCAAAACTGATTTCCTTAATTTCAAGATCATCTTAATTATTTTTTCAGGTAATGCTACTTTTGTGCAATATACGGCTAATTGCTTATATTCATTTCTTAAATGGAAATGAGAAAAGAGGGTCATTACTGATAGGTAATACATCAAATGAGAAAAACATCCACTATTTTTCTCTTTCTTTAAAAAGTTGTTTTAACTGCAGCCCAGATTCAGCAGCACCCTTAAAAAGATAACTTCTCCTGTTATAAATGAGACTTTTTCAATGGTTATGTATTTGTGCTGAGTTGCAGTCTACACTGTTTCCCCCTGGAAAAAGCACAAGGATAAGTCATTTATTGCTTTTTTTATTCCAGAGAGCAAAGTAAACAAGAGAATTATATTAGCTTTTGCCTTTTAGAGAAGAAGAAAAAAAAAAGTGGAAAATGCCTTGGATGCTGATATCATTGAGTGTCAGGTATTTCACAGCATCCAAGCAATCCCCCCAGCTGATGGCATGAATGTGTACACAAAAGAAGACTTTCCACATTAGACTCTTCTTCACCAACATGCAGCAGTCTCATCTTTCTGAAGAAAGGAAGATGGGACTTTGCAGTAGAGTTGCTGAAAACTGGCAAATGGATGTGTTCTGTGTGAAGATGACACTACCAGGAGGTGCCCAGTGGATTATCCTTCATGTGCCCACAGAACACTGACACCACAGACTGCAATTTCAATCCTTAACAGAAAACACCTGAGGAATTAACTGGAGGTGATTAGCCATCTTGATCCATTCAACCCTCAGTCCCTGGGCTGAGAATGACACAGCAGTTCCTGGATTATCTCCTCCAAAAACCTATTTGCTTTCCTCTTGGCAACACTGATCCTGTGCCTATAGTTAGCTACGCTCTGGCAACAATATAAAATACTGCACCAGGTGCCTATCTCTGATACGCCAGCTTAATCCCAAATTCAGACAACTCTCTTTGAGGCAAGGTTGCCAAATCTATTCCCCTTCACCGCCCATCCCATTTAGGATTTATCCTCCCCCTACAGGCATGGGAAATTATACGCATGTGGATACTGGTCAGATGGGAGTTCTACTGCTGTAGCAGAAATGCGCTGCTTCATTTTCTATCCATACAAAAACTCTGGGATGCTGTTTAAAAAAAGAGGCAAATTTCATACAAAGGTGTAAGGATGCTAGTGACGCTGCTGGAAAAAACTGAGACACTCTTAACCCTAGGGGGGAGAAAAAAAAAAGATCACTAAACCAAACTCTGATAGCTCCTCATTCTTGCAGTGTCCACAGGCACGTTTACATTACTGTTTTGATCCAGACCACTTTTGAAGTGAATTTCCCACTTACTGTGTGTTCCCACAGAGAAGCAGCAGCATCACCTGGACTCATTTTGGAATGAAACTAAACCAAGAGATACACTCCAGGGCTACACCGAGGGTGTGCTGACAAGCAATGGAATATCAAGGGCTTGATCTGCCTGAACCGAGCCACTCCACTCGCTAAAGTGGCCATCCACTGTGCTGGCCAGTCCTGAGCACAAGATGTGACAGCCACCGGCAGATGGAGCGAGAGGAGCCCAAACCACAACTTCTCCACAAGGTCATGTACTAACAGACTGTGTAGTATAAGAAAGCAGCTCCCTAAGCAACTAGGAAGCTATGGCCCATAAGAAAGAAAGAGAAAAAAAAAAGAAAGAAAAAAAGTAAAGAATCATGTCAGTAAAAGAAACGAACAGTTTGATTCTGCAAGAAAGAAAAGCTCCACGGATCTTGGACTTCTGCCCTCTGCTGACAACAGCCTGGTAACTTCATTACGGTCTGTGTAGTTCATTGTTTGCAAGTTAAATAGTTGTAAACCAGAGTTCAGAATTATTTGCCACAGAAGTGTTTTCAGACCATGAAAGCAGCGAATCAGTCCAGCAGTTCAACCCCC
>NW_010301947.1:54008-76800 GCF_000700745.2 Antrostomus carolinensis
GGCCACATGAAAAACCCCACAGAAGGCGGGGGGAGGCAGCTGGTTACTTTTATAAAAACAGTAATCAGATCCTTAAAAAAACCGACCCATCAGCTCCGTTCCATCTGTATGCTGTGCTTCAGCACCCGGTGCACAAAGCAGCTTGAATGCCAACATAAACTTGCAAGATTCCTCTAATTGAAAGGCTTAACAGTAGCGAAAACGCAGCCAGCTCCAACAGAGCCAAATGCTTGGCATAATCGATGGAGAATGCAGCTCGATGCAGATACATGTAGAATACCGAGTGTCATACAACAGAGTCAACAGCAAACTTCTGGAAAGTTCTGAATAGTCCCTAGAGCTTTAACTTCAAGGTACAGTACAAGTCAGGACAGGTATTACGCTTACTGCAGAGATTCAATCAAGAATGCAGCATCCACCACTGGGTAGGAGCTCTGAAAACAGACACAACAGCCTCTGAATTGAAAAATCCAACCAGAATAATATGGGACACATGAGAGTCAAATCAGGCTTGAGGGAATGTTTAAGAGGAGTTTTTCTATTTATAAAATGAACACCACAGAGTGTGACTTTTCCAACTAATCAACTAAGTCACACACAAGTTCTAAAATTACGTAAACTCTTCCCAGCTTACTACATACTCCCACCATGAAAGAAGCAATGGCACAGGAGTTCAAAAGGGAAGCAAGCAACCCCCCACCCCAAAGCATGTCACAGGAACGTTACCAGCACTACCAAGTGCAGAGGTATGTGAAAAAACAACACCAGGAGCTAGGCTGACTGCAGGGAAGGCAGAAAGGCAGCAAGGAAAGGAAATAGGAGGGCAAGGCAGTGCAGGAGAAATAAGGATGCCTGGGAAAGCAAACTGTCTTTTACTATTTCTATTATTCTTTACATTTCCCAAACTCCAGAAGCTGTCATCAAAGTAACTCCTCTTACAGAGAGTGCTTTGTAAGAGGTTTGTTATATTCCACTTCATATCCAAAGAATATGCTAAACAACAAAGAGATGGCTCAATTAAACACAACTCATCTTGACCTTGTGCAAGTTCCAGCACTTCTGTTTTCTGTGAGCAGACATTTTAAAGCTAAGACAGTTTTCCCTCTCCAAAGGACCTGCAAGCAGCATCTCTCCCAACAGCATTTGACACGCTGCCCAGTAACAAAGGCTTTTTTTCAAGCATATGCAGCTAAGTCTCTTGGCAACTGAAGATGTTCCGTTAACAACCTTCTCTCCTCTGTTCGCTAATCAGTAGCAAAGGCTCTGGAGGACCAACACTTAATAAGGATCTGAATGCTGCTCCAGATAACTGGAGCACTACCCAAGCTACTAGTTCAAAAGGGGAAGGCACCATCCCTGCAGGCCTTTGCTAAAGGGCAGGGAATACCTGGCAAGAATACCTGGCAGCCAGGCCGATGCAGAGAAGGGAGAGTTGCTAAAGGTCTCCACTGAACGGGAGAGGGGGCACGTGGGTGAATTGCAAGTATTTGTAAGTCACCTTTGGCAGTGGTTTTTTTTGTTTGTTTTTTGAGAAACACCATTGTTACAAGCAACAATGCTTTGGACCCAAAGTTAACATTAAGCCCTTCGGCTGAATGATTAAAATCGATGTTCATGTAACCAGCTTCCTTTACCCCAGTCAGAAAAGACTCACATCTGACCCTGGAGACAAAGTACAGTACGTGAAATGTTAACACTTGCTCTCTCAGCAGCTTCCCTGATCCAAAGTTGTTATTATTTCCTTCATAGTGAATAAATGAATGCATTTTCTTTTAAAGGGAATAGGACAATGATGTTACTCCAAAACCAAGTCTCTTTTGAAATGCAATCTGTATCTAAAAATCAAACATTAAATAACATTCTCTCCCTGTCTCTCACACACAGAACACACACTGGAGTCTCTGCTTTATGAGCTACATATCAAACACAACCTGTCTGGAAGCACAGGTTCACCTTTTCTCACAACCAGCTTACCACGGTGTTTGCAAGCCCCCAGAATGCACTCCAGGCTCTGCATCACCACTGCAAAATCTCAAAATGGGACTTGGTTCAAAATCCTGGCTCAGGTACGCGAGTGAATAGGAAACTAATTCTCACCAAAGGTCTGCCAGCTCTGCAGCGTTTCACAGCCTGACATTGCTAGCCATGCAAGGATACTAGCTCAAGCACACCCGAGACTCTAAGCTAGACCTGAACACCTCTCTCTTGCCTGGAGAAATTCTGTGTCTGTGGTAGTCTTAAAGGTTGTCGTTTACTCTTGTCTCAACCACTACAGTATTTCAAGACAAAAGACAGATTAGGCTTATCAGGCTGGTGATCTCACTGACAGCAGATCAATATGCTAGGACAGCAGCAATGGAAATGCTCCCAGATGCAGGCAATGTTGCCTGCTGCCTCCAGGGAAGCTTCTTCCTGAAGCTTTCAGGTTGGACACATGCCTCTAACAGTTGATGCCAAAAGGACACTGGGCACAGCGACGATGCGCATTGCACTGGGGACTTCTTAAACAGACAGCAATTTATCCCATGCATACAAGATCAATAACAAGCGTGTGGTCGATCTGTTATGTTTCCCTGGGAGGGAAAACCTGAATTTCCAGATGCTGTCTGGTACATAACAGGAATATCAGAACAACAGTGGACAAGGTCAAACATCCACACTTATTCTTTTAGATCTCAGTGCTGCTGCAGCTATTGACCATGCGTGCTTCTGACTCGTCTGTTCCTGTCTCTGCGAGGGTCCGGAATTACATGACTGACCAGTTTTCTTTCTCTCTCTGAAAGGACCCAGATGGCAGTGCTTGGTGATCACTCACATGCCCTGAGGGGTCTCTCCTTGTGTGTGGCACCAAACAGCTCTATTTTGTCACCCCTCCTTTCCAGCCACAGATAAGAATTGCAAGGACTGCACAATCCATGCTAGCAGCAGGTCTGGCTTGCCTGGCTTCCTGCGTTTGAGCCAGTTACACCAGAAGAAAATGCAGAAGCTCATGGAAGTGTCAGGTTATTGTCCTCAGAGCTGCAAGCACAAGCCAAGAACACGTGAGGAGGCAACAATAAATCCATAGTACAGCCAAAGATCGTTCCCTGTTTACAACTCTGGAAAGACACAGTAATGAGGTGACACTACAGAAAGCCCCATTTGATACAGGCAGGTGTGAAAATGGACCTCTCTTCTTAATGGAAAAAGCTTTTAAATGGGCTAGTCTCTATGCAGGAACTTGCTTACTCTCTACCTTGGTAGGGCTTGAATTCATTGCTTTTTGGAGCATACTGCAAGCCTTTTCCATTTAGCTAAGCTCTCCCAAAGGAATAAAAAGAATAGAGAGATGGCTGGCAAAGGTGGTGAGGATTGGGAACTTGAAGAAAATTACTGCTTTTCACATTATATAAACAAATGTATTTTTACAACCGTTCATTCATGTATCCATGCCAGAACGTGTGTGTTTTCAGGGACTTTTCCTTAAACTAAAAAAAACCCCAAACCAAGTAAAAAGATTTTCCTTACAAAATCCACATCCAGCTCAGTAAAACATGCTATTGCTTTTCTGATCATGGCTGCCATGTGATGCAGCTGAACAGACCCAAGATCTAAGACAGACTCTTTTCACTGCCATTACTAGTGCAGATGCGTAATTGTCCAGCCCAACCATCAGAAGGTTTGAGCTTACTGTAGAAGATGTGTTTATTAAAGAGAGACATACTGAGTGATTCCCTGAGGGAAAGCCCATAAAAAAAAAATCACACCACAGCTATATCCAGTAATAAAATACAATGTGTTACTGTTACTATCTTATCAACAAGTCCAAGAGCCTCATAACACAAAAATGTCTCAGAATCAGAGTCATCATTGAAAATTCAACAGCGCAGTTAAGGGACTCTTTCCTTCGACTTGTGGCTGCCTGGATCTAACCATTTTCTTCCCTCTGGTCTTTTGTGTGCGTTTAACTAAGGATTTTGTGTTCCAAATTGCCCTTTTTTGGCCTCAAGCCCCTGAAAAACTCACTTTGCGGTTCCAGATGCCAATCAGCTGCTTTGACTCCAGGAAGCTAACAAGCTTTTAGCCTCCTCCCAGCTCAGTAGTAGAAACCTGTCTGCAGAGAAAACGTTACTGCAAAAGGAATCATGCATTAGTCCTTGGCTCCAGATGCCACTTAAGTAAATTTATTTTATTAAAAAGATTCTGACATGATTCAAAACTGTTTAGATGTTGAACAGCTTTATAAACTTACTGTCAGAAAACCCCAGCAAGTAAGGAAGCGCAGAAAAGGAAAAGAAACACTGCAGAAGACAGCTGCAAGGCAAAATAAAAAAACCCAACCTACATGGTAATGCTTATTTAGTTGAAATATCCACACACTCTCAGACATTAAGTACCGAGTAATGCAAGGAAGGTGGAAAAAGCACAGGAAACTCTCATCTCTACAAACCTCTTAAGTATCTTCTTTCGTACCCTGAAGACAGACTGTATAAAATGCACTGGATCAGGAGGCTGGGTACAGTCCCACTCAGTGCCCTCCCCTGCTATGTGACTTACACAGGACACGGAAGGCCAGGAAATGAAAGCTCACACGGGGCTGTGGAGTGGAAGAGAAGCCGCAGTGCTACCCAGTGCAAAGCTGTAAGATCCAGCATCAGGTGGGAACCAGCTGTCAGAGCAGAGAGCTCTGTGCTTTCCTGCCCACAGGGGTACTGCAGAGCTGGCAGCTCAGGAAAGGCAGCAGCCAGCAGTTCCGCAGCCCGGCTGGAGTCCGAGGGGGTGACTGCAGCGAGCGGCCACACTCCTCCAGACCTCCATGGATGCTATTGCTCTCCACCAGGCCTGTGGTGAGTCAGGGTGAAGGGGAACCCTTGTGGGATCAGCCCTTTTCTACCTTTATGAACCAGGGTGCTGGCACTGAATATTAACCATCAAGGCAAAAAAACTCTCCACCACTCAGGAATTTACAGAGATGGGATTGCTTTGTCAGGTATGAGACTACGGGGGTTTCCATTGACTGTGCTTCAAAACACTATCCTAGGGCTGAGGGACTTTCTGCTCTGGTTTGAAAGCCCACACACTCCTGACAAGAATTTGGATGTATTGGCAATGGGCACTGCTTAGAGCTGCGACAGACAAGGATCGACAGGTAGTATTTCCACTTGGGCTGGCACCTGTCAGGTTCTTCCCTTCGCAGCCTGTTGGAGTTTTATCTTCAGTGCCAAGGGAAAAACAACTTCAAGAAAAAACTCAAAATCTTTCAGAGCTCACACAGACTGAACTACACTTAGAAGCCAATTTGAAAGCTTCTTTCTGGCCTATTTGTGCTTCACTAAGTCTCCTTGTACTTCTCATCATGATTTGTATATAAAGTCTTATAAATGGTCATAAGCCATTACACAGGTATTTGGTTATTCATATCAGTTCAGTTGCTTGTTAGAGGCCTGTCTGCCTAAGGCAGTGAAGGGCAGCAGAACTCCACAGCTTGAATTCCTCAAATAAGAGGGAAGAATAAATCTGTCTATTCTCCAGTGGATCTACCCTCACAGAAACATCAAACACTTCAAAATACTTGCCAGTAGGAAGGAAATATTTGGATATAAACAATGAACCTTTTTTGGGGAAAGGTTATCAGAATCCAAGCTGAGAAGCTAGTAGGTCCAGTCTCAGCCTAGAGAAAGGAAAGGTCAGTGATTCCCAATCACCAGGACTGATATTGGAAGCCTGTTTGGTTCATTACAGGCTGAGTCCTGCAATCTTGCCTTTATAAGCATTTTATAAGCAAGTGCCATATGGAAAGACTCCCTCATGTTATTAAATAATTTATTATACGCCAACCCAAACACTTCCTACAATCCTGTTTGTGTCCTGAAATTGCTAATTAGTTCCTGCTACAGTTTCCGAAGTCAAAGTGTGTTTCAATTCCTCTCTCCATTTCATGAAAGCTGCCACACGCACCCAAAGGCAGCCCAGTGCTTCTAATCTGTCTCAATTACAGTCACTATGCTGCTGTCAGGCAATTCAACTATCTACCAAGCATCCAAGAAAAAGAATTTGATGTTTTCAATGTCAAATAAATGTCAGGCCAGAGTGGAAGCAGCATGAACAGAAGGTTTTCTTCAACTTCTCTAACAAAAAATGGACCTTGCAGCCCAGATTTTCAAGATACAGTATTTGGGTACTTAATTCTCATGGGTTTCAGCATAAGCTAGAAACCTTAATGTCTTCAAGAACAGAGATTTTCCACCCATCCTCAGAGCACCACATCCAGGCAGGGGCTACAGATGGTGAGAGGCAAGAGAAGTTGCTGCTGCTCCTCCCTCATTTGAATTGGGACGCGCTGGGACATACCATATTGAAGGCATGGAGTCAAAGGATACTCTCCTCCTTTCTGTCAACCATTCTTTGCAGCTTTTTAGAAAAACAGGAAAGCTTCTATTAAATGCAAACGTATCTGCTGTTTAATGCACTGACTGAATATCTGATAATTACAGGCAGAACTGACACAAAACCAGCTTTGCCCACAGAATTATAGGTTCCTTGGAAACACAAATCTTGGTATAAAACTTAAATCTGGACCAAAATGTGAGATAAGGCAACATGATCTGGAGAGAAGTAGCTGTCTGAAGCCTTAGCTGTCCAAACATGCACACGTTTTATAACCACAAATAAACTTATTTACAAATTTAAAAACAAACGAAAAAGATTGGGGCCCCAGGTTGTAGCAATTAATCAGATACTTGATTGAAATGAAAAGAGGAAGCACAGAGACATTTTTCAAGAGGCAATAGAAGAACACTACACAGCATTCAACTGCAGCCTGGCCCCATCTTTACCATCCTACAGGCAGGGTCTGCATTCACAAACCACCAGGAAGTCATATGAGAAATTTTACAACAAAGTCGGAGCAGATACTACCTCAAAGCAACTCTGACAGCTTCTTTGAAACCACTTAATCGCCATTAAAATAGTGAAAAGACCTCTAACCCAATAGCCACTTTGTTTAGGACAGTTTTCAATTTCAATGCAGCTTTCTTATGGTAATATTACACAATTAAAAACTGAGCTTAAAACTATCCATGTAAAAGATTCTAAGCAGAAGCTGACATTTATTGTGTGGAGGTTGCTCATGCCTATAGAAAACTCTGAAAAGGTCAGTGTCAGTGTAAGTAAGGTGAGATACTTCCTCAAGAGTATTGAAATTTCCATCATGTTACATCCTATACCCATTTCTAATCATTCATATATGCAAGGCAGTGTTAGGAATGCCCTGACAGCTTCTCACAGGCCATCTGAGTCTGTAGCTGGATCTTGAAATAGGCCTCCAGACTGCCGTGGGGGGAGCAGCAACATACTTTAAGTGTTTCAGGGAAACTGGGATGCAGCCACACAGAAAATTGACAAAAGGGTTTAATTTCAATGGGTTTAATCTCAGCATTGCTTTCAGCAAGTAGGTATGTAGAATTTGGAAAGGACCTGCTTGTTAGGATTTGCTTAACTATTAGGCAAAACCTTGTAGAACCGCCCAAATCTAAGTCATGTATGCCTTTATCAAGTCTTACGTTTTAGCCACTGGCACTAATGCAAAGGGAAGTACTCTCCTGGAAGGAGCACTCATGTAAACAAATGAATGAGATTCGGTCTCATGCTCCTAACACCCACACTTTCTCATTCCTTCAGAAATCCCAAACACACTGCAATGCAACTAGCACCTCGGTCATCCCTGACACTTCTCATCCCTCCTCTTACACATATGCAAAGTTGCCTTTTGTGCTCTGCAGTGATCACTAGCATGTTTTATGACTCTATGCACAAAGTATCCCCAAAGTGGGAGCGAGGAATGCAGACTTCCAATTTTCTAAGCGTTTAAAGGTCACTGGGGACACCCCAGTTAAAGCAGATCTTTTCTCTAGATCTTATTCTTGTCCCCTCACGTTTTAAATGAGTCTTTGGAGATGCTTTTCTTGCTCATCATTTTTAAGCTCTCAGCAGGATGAGATGCAATTATATGCTCAATCATGATTAGAGATTTGCTGATTGTGATTTTAGAGGCCTCAAAACAAAACTCATTAGATTAAATATTCTTCCTGGCTTTGTATGAGAAGAACTGATGTTTCCAAATGAAGTGGGCTTGCTACCTGGCTTGTTAGCATGAGCCAACAAGAAAGGTATTGCTTAGGAATCAGGAAACCTCACCTATATTCCCAGCTCCAACACTGAAATGCCGTGTAACTGCACAACTCGGACAACAGCAGTCTGTGTCCCCCTTGCCTCTCCCACTCTATTTCTGTCTTGCCTATCTAGGCTTGGCCTGTTCAAGTAGACTGTCACAGCGTGTCAGGTACTCACACTTTACTGAGGTTACTGGTAAAAAAAGAGTATGAAGTTTTTCTTAATGTCTCCTACAAAAGCAACAATATATTCAGTAAATGAGACTGCAAGATGTGCAAAACATGACTGAACTGGACAAGGGGTGGAAGAATTGCTCTTCACATATCCTCCTTTTAGATAAGTTGAATCATGGTCTAGTCCTAAACAGAAAAATAACATTTCATACTATTACAGACTTCCAGTTTTCCCTGTGACTAAGACACAGAAAACTCAGGGCTGAAACTAATGGTCTGAGAGGCCAAAATAAAAATGCTCACCTTTCTACCACATACTGATCAACATTAACACTGATGGCCTGAAAACACATGGGTCAGCAATCAAACTCTCAGTGGGTTCAGAGCAATAGTTGGATTGACATTGCTTTCTAAACCATGCAGAGGTAAGATCCACCCCCCCCTCCAGCTGACAGGTAAATTTAAGTGTCTGCTTTACAATGTAAAATGCCTGCCTCACAGTTCAAGGTCATTTTTCTTCAATCCACAGTTAGAGGTATATAGCACATTAAGTCACATCATTCCCCTGTCATGTTGGGAGAAGGGGGGAGCTTTTAAGCCTGTGCAGAACACTAGGGTTATAGAAATAAATATGGCTTTACATAGCAGCTTTCACATTCCAGGTATCTCAAAGTGGTTTACAAAGTAATGAGTCAGGTAATAGGACTGCAGCAGCTGTCTAGGTAAATGCACTAGAAATTAATGCTGAGAAAACAGAAGTCTTAATTCTTTGATTCTCTTTATTTGCCTTTCTGCAGAACGTGACTGCAGCTTCAGTCTGACTAATGAGCATCAGTGACTTAGGCAATTTAGAACGCACAGATTATCTGACATTCCAGTTTATTTTAATTTTCAGATTAACTCTATAATTAAAGCTCCCAATTAAGTATAATAAATACTGTTCAAGCAAAGGTGGAAAAATGCTAGACACCTTACTGCATACACCTTCCCTGTCTTGGCTACATTATAAGGACAGTCTCCTTGTCTGATCTCCAATACTTCAATTTGCAATTAGTTCAGAATCACACAGCTATTTCATTTTTATTCCTCTTTCTCTCCCCCATCGCTAGCTGCTCTAAGCAGATCCTCAAAGATTGAGTTACATTGTGTTGTGAGGACTCCATGGTTTACTGTGCTGGCACCAGAGAAAGTACATATTATAAGTAAAAAGTCTTTGTCTTTTAAAATAAAAGTCATACCTTGGGGCAGGGGGAATCAATCAACTTGAAATCCACCAATTAAGATGTATTTGCCTACATGCTCCTTTCTTGGGTTCCATGGGCAAACGCAATCTCTCATTCTTCTTACCATCTGAGTCACCTAACTAGCTGTCATGGATTAAGCTGTTCCGGAAGAACCTTGTCCCTAAAAAAATGTGCTTTTTTTGCAGACAGACTTTTTTTGGCTGACTTTGTAATCATTTAAAGAGAGTCACACAGAACAACTAGGTTGAAAGAGAGTGTGGGAGGTCATCTGGGCCAGCTTCCTGCTCAAAGCAGGCTCAATGCTGAATTTAGACCAAGTTATTTACAGCTTTGTCCAGTCAGGTCTTGAAACTCTTCAGTAACAGAGAACCCTTCAAATCCTCTCTCGGGAACCTGTTACAATGCTTAATTATGGGGTATTAGCCTGCATTTTTGTGGGCAAAAGAAAACCAGACAGGACAGCCAGAGTACCCCAGACATGCTTTAAGAAAGATTTGAAAGATGTCTCTCTAGCAGTGAGTTTTGAAAGCATCTGAGACACGTAGGCCTCCAGATTCCTCTTACTCCTAAAGGCATAGTCTTCATAACACTCACTTGAAGCTGTAACTACTTCCTTTACTTATGCACACACTATTTCTGGAAATCTGGTAAGGGATTTAAATCAACATTACGCCATTTTTCTGCCTGAACTGTTCTGAAACTTTCTGCTGTTCTCTTAACTTGTCAAGGAGCTTTGTCAGCAGAACTTTGCTGCGGTACTTTTGATGGACACTAGAGACAACCGTACCTCTGTGCAACAAGGTTTTTGCAATTGATTTTGACATGAAATTTCATCTCTAAATTCCAACAGAAGCAGAGTTCCTCTTCCTCATGCTTCATGGTAATACCAGCTAGGCAATCAGGACAACTTTCTGATTCACACACCTCTTTGAAGTATCATCTCATTTTTTATGCTTATGCTAAAAGGAGGGAAAAAGTCTCTGAACTTTTATTGCTGTTGTTTCTTAACTGAAACTAAGTGGCATGGCAGAAATCTGACATAATGCAACAGTGCTGGATGGACAGATGGATGGAGTGAGTTTTTCACTGCAGTGACTAAGTTCCAAGCCTAAGGCAGTTACAGTTACATGGGATAAGCACCTCCTCACCAACTCCTGCTTTTATTCCTGGCAGACTTTCTTGGCACATTCTCATTTTACCATCAGTCCTAGAGAAGCATCTGTATAACAAGCTATGCTCTGTAGTAACAGGCATTCTATTTTAGAGTAACAATTAGAATTGCTTGTACAATAGAAATGCTGAATGAGACATGTAAAAACATATACACAAGGGTGGGGAAAGAAGAGTATTAACCATTCTTAGCTGGGGCAAACAGTACAGGGAAGGTTCTGCAAAAAAAAATAAATATGACTGACAACTATCGCTTTAACTATTTTATCACCAGACATGTTAGACAAGTATAAAGGGTATGAAAATCCAATCAGCAGTTGAAGGGTTAATATCCTGCATTGCCAGGGAGCACACATTGCTATAACTAAAGTAAATGTAGCTGGGTTGTAAAACTTGCCAAGGTCTCGAGTTATGTATTGGTTTCCGTATCTATCTATACAGAGCATCATAAATAATACAGTTGAACTTCTGTATAAAAATACACAGTAAGTGCAATATGCATAAGCAAGAATACAAAGCAATTAATACTATTACATATTTTCAAAATACTCTCTACAGCATGAACTCCTCAGTCCATTCACACAATATCCCACTGGGGCAAACCACTACATCCACCTTTAACAGAAATTACAATTTTATTTAATTTTTCTGTGGTGCTAGCAACAGTTATGATATACAATACTTCGGCAGGAATTTGCTGTTTTTACAAATGTATCATGTACACTCCATCTGCACTGGTTATCACAGCAGCAGTGAAAATACCAGTGATCATTCTAGTGAAGGCAGTGGCAGTAGCAGACACTTCATGAATGAGTTCACTATAGCCCCAGCATCTGAATGCAATTAACTTGCCTAAGGCCACTCAGCAAGTCAGCAGCAATGCTGGAATGTGAAAATGAGACTTTCTTCCAGCTCTGTCTTTGCTGAAGCTCCAGATCACTCCATCTCCTTCGTAGCTGCTGTAATTACCATGTGCTTGAGTGGAGCTCCTGCTGTTTAGTTTTTCATAGGCTACTTTATTATGCAAGTATATATAGACTGTTCTAGTTTAACATGTTACAACCACATGCATAAGTCTCATTTTCTGTGCATTTATAACTTGGCCACAAATTCACATCAAGCTGGAAAGGGAATTTACCACCTGGGATTCTTGTCTTTTGAAGATACTGCTAGTTATTATAACAGATCTATATTCCTGGGTGTCAGCCTCAGGCAAGAAGGAGCTGGAAGATGACAACTGGAGTTATATTACAGTCCAATGAGAGTCACAGGCAAAAGAATCTAAAGGTGGAGAGAGAGAATCTTGTCTCCAATTGCCATGTTTTCCCTTCCATGCACTGAGGAAGACTGAACATTCACGAACACAAGAGAAAGGTAAAGAGAAGCAATAGTTGTGAATGTTCATTCACTATTTCCAGGATAACCAAAGTACCTTAGAGTTGAGTCAGATTTTTCTCATTTAGAAGGAAGAGTTCAAAACAATCCAGAAAGAAAGCTGTCCTCCTAACTCATCTTGCATATGACCTCTAGCTGTTAAGACAGAGGTAGAAAACAAAGGGAAAAGGAGAAGCTCTATAGGCAAACCAATTATAGCAGAACCAAGAAGTTATGGACAAGAAAGACTACCTTATGACTTCATGAAGAGCTTCACATTCTCAACCCTGTATAAATATAGAGCTGAATGAAATTCTCGTATCACTACAATTGCTCCTCCTGCCTCCCCGTCCCAGCAGTTGTTTCCCACTGTTCCCTCAGCTTAAACTTCAAAGCTGCATAACCTAAAACTGAAAAAGACATTCACACTATGAAGTGTCCATATTGGGGGTGAGGAGGTGTTAGAGGCAGACAACCATCAAAGCTGAAATTGCTTCTCCAGTTCACATTGGTTACATATCCCCTCCATGCAGCAGAACTCAAGTTCCCACCTCAAAACTTCCTGACACAAAAGTTAATCTCCCTTCGCCAGGCGATTTATAAGACAGTCTAGTCACACAAACATTGTGCTTCCCCCTACTACAGCTGCAAGAGCTGTCCTGTTCCACAGATGCCATTTCACCTCTGCCAGGCATCTAGCCTGTCTCATCTGTAAATATAAGTCTTGCCTAGATGTCCCCATGGACAAGCAAGGGACCAGAAAGCACTGCTCAGAGCTACAACGTCAAGGCATTCTCAGAAGCGAGAGCACAATAATTTGACAAACATGGCAGCAATTACCAGAACGCGAAGCCAAAACTATTCTTTTCATTCCTGAGCAGACAGATAACACCAGAGTAAAAGCTGGTCCTGTAACGGTCTCAAATTCCTCTCACATGAGTTGGTGGAATAAATAAACCCCACACAGCAGAGCTGGGAGAGTCTCAGCAGCATTACTATGCACAGTTACTGTGTAGGGTTTCAGTTATATCATTAGCATTTCTCCCAGAAAAATATTTGTTTCCTCACAGTCTCCAAAGTGAGAATGTTGTAAGACAGAATTATATTAACAAGTGAAAAGAATTAGAGTCAGAATTTAGTGTCATGAAAAAAGCAACATTGAACAGTGAGTCCTTATTGATATTTGAATATTCCTGCAAAAATAACTACTAAAAATATACAGTATTAAATGCCTACATGAATGCAAGTGACCACACCCACCAACGATGACAGTAAAACTACAGATGAGGCAGATGTGTCTTCCACCTCCAGACCATGCTGATCCTAAGACAACGCATGCATACATTAGTGGATAACAAATCCATCTCGAGGTTGACAAACACTGCCATACTTAGGTAACTACTGAACTACAAACATCATTCAAGTCACCTGGATGTCAAGAGAGAGCTGAAAGGATATAGCACTTGAGTGAGTAACCATTAAATCCTCTCTGAATCTTCTACAAGAAATACACACTTCATTAAAACACAGGAGGTGTCACAATGTGTCAATGTAGGCTACAACTCTTACAGGCTTAGGTCAGCCTACTTGAAAATAACAACTGTTCTATAATACACTAGGTATTAGTTCAAATTGCTTGAGTTGTCATGTTAAGAACAAGAAGCAGCCATTTCAGACTTTTCCTTTTCATTGGAAGAAGGTATGTTAGGGCAGAAACAAGACAGAAGACCTAATTGTTCTCCTGGACCTCTAACTCACATTTCAGCTGCATCTCTCCATATGTTTTTTCAAACCCTTCAATTTCAGCCCTAAACTTCCAATTTGTGTTCTACATAATCAAATTTAACAGATCCATAAAGATCACAAATAAGAGTTTCCACCTGTAGAGCACAGCTCAGCAGACCAGGAAGCAACCCAGTGCCATGTTTCAACCCAGCTTTGAACAAACAAGTGGTTCAAAGCAAGAGCTGCAGAAGACTATGACAATAAAAGCAGACTGTTCCAGAACAATTAGCAGTCAGTCATGAAAAAAAAATGTAAGAAAGGAAAAATCCACAGATGCCTGCTCCGAAATCCTCACAGACACTGGGAAAAAGAATTAGAATTTACAGGTACTGGGGTATAGAAAGTTTGGCAAGGGCAGGGTCCATATGGGAATTTCTCTATTTAAGGTAATAAATTTTCTCTGACTCAAAGCATTGGAAGACAGATGAGAAATCTTTCACTGCTTTATAAATTATGAAAAACACATGGGACCAAATGAACACTCTTAGTAAAGCAACAGAAATAAGATATATTTAATAATTCTGATAGGAATTCTCAACAATGTGCATGAAATACTGAAAAGATGTTAATACAAGAACTTGCTCTCACAAAGGAGATCTTCCCAGTCCCTCAATTTCCACACAAGAGGGGTGTGGATGGTACCATTAATCAATCAGTTCTACTCACTTATTCACAATACGACAATCAAAATTAATGATTGAAGGGAGCTGGAAAGGGCAGGTGAGTGCTAGAGTCAACTTGTAAAGATTTAAAGAAAGCAAATTAAAACAGCAGTGAAACGAGAACAGCAGCTAATCTTAATTACAAACCTAAAGTCAGAGTAAAGCTGCAGTGAAGTTTCTTTCTCCCCTCACTATATGTTGCCTTTAGCTGAAGACAAATTGCCAGCATTTTTGTAATCTACTAAGTAAAAGTTATTACCCTGACAGTGCCAGGAAGTCTAATTTCCTGGAGCAGTAACACAAAGATTTATAAGTGAATTTAAACACTCACCTTCTGGAATAGGAAATCTATCATCAGCATGAGGCTACTTGGAAAGCCACTGAGGTTTTCAGATAAAGGAGGAAGAAGAAATTCACCTGCTGACAAGTTCACCCAAAATCTCATTCCCTACCTACGCGGGCTGTTGACCAGGGTAAGCGTACACACAAAGCTGAGCTTCCAAATAAATTCAGCTTTTCTGTGAGGTCCCTGCTGCAACAAAATAGACTTGTTCAACTATAAGCAGCTTTAGCACTAGTTCAGTATTTCTGCTCAACTCTCTCCTAAACTTATGTTCCCATTAAAATGGAGGTAAGCTTAAATAATCAAAATAGAAAAGATAAATTAATAACCACTTTAATAGTCGATTTAAAGGAGAGAATGAATTAGCTCATCCACTAGGCTGAAATGTACCTGCACATGTCTCATGGCTAAAAATTTTCAAGTCCCTAATGAGAAAAACGGAAACCATAGCCGAACTTCAACATCCAAAGCACCTTAGAGCATCTGCTTTTATGCCACTGGATGTACACGCGCATGAACAAGAAGCCATGAGATTTGCTTAAACCAAATAGCACAGAGGTCTGGATTTAATTAGGAATAACCTGCTCATTCCATACAGAAAGCTCTTTTGCTCTTCTGGACTTTCTCCTCCCAGCACTGATGAACAGTGGCAGACAATCCCAACACCTTCACATCAGGAGGATTAAATGTTACAACCTTTGTAACATCATCAGAGGGCTGACACACATCAGCGCTGATTCCTTTCAGAAACCCTTATCGCACAGTCTGCCATCTGAGACACGGCTTTCCTCTGCACAGATACGATTAATCCTGATCTTCCCCCAGTGCATGAGCCTCCTGTCGTGATTCCTGCTCAGAAATAAGGACTCTGTGAACAAAGCAGAGGAACTGTACTATGCTATGTATTTAATGTGCACACAGGAGAAATCAGCATTGCACTGTGGCAGTGCAGAAGAGAGCACGCTGCAGAGGAGATGTCCAACACCACTATCACTGACCTACTTTATACTGGGGAAGGGATTTCACCAAGACTTTTTTTTCCCCTCACAGAAGCAGCAATTCTTGAAAGTACTAAATTTAGCAAGGTCCCAAGCACAGCATTCATAATTTCTTGTCAGTGCTAACCCCTTCTCATATGGCTCTATGCAAGCTCTTATCACTACCCAAAAAATTTATCCTCTCTCTCTTCAACTATATATAAAAAAAAATAATTCTCCTTTCAACAAAGAGGAAACAAGAAGCTTCTCTTCCACAATCTTTCCTGTTGAGGACAGCAGTACTCTGGACACTGCCAGAGCATATATATTTATTTTTTAATATCAGATGAGACAGCTTCTGAAAGCACTGCAGGTTCTCCCATCTGACATTATCCAGTTTACCACAGATAACAACCCTGAACTGGAAGCCTTCCCCTGCCAGAACCCCTAGCACATAAAATTATTAAAGGCTTAGAAATGGCTTCAGGGCTGCTCAAATGCTGCAGCATTTGAGTATGCTGCAGCAAAATCTGATTTCCATTAAAAAACCAAGAGCAATCAGAAGAAAAGGAGACTCTAGTTCATAATTTTGAAAAAAGAATTCCCTTCATTCATTCATTCCTCTCCAGAGCAAATGAATTCCAGGAAAAAAAACAATTACTAGCATTTAAACTAGGTAATAACTCACAAGACCTTTTGGACTGTTCAGAATATGAACATGTTCCTAAGCTGTCTTGAACAGACAGAAAACCTCTGCCTCCTACACAGACACTGAGCTGCCCCCACTCTCCAACTAGAAACTATGAAAGTTTCTGATTTTATGATGTTCGGCTTCAGGACAGGCAGAGATTCCTCCAAATAAAGTAATTTGGATAGAAAACAGTTCTGAACTAGTTCACTGCTTCTAGTTCCCAGTTATTCAAGTGATCATAAACACTCTATCAATTAAGCAAAATTATCATACTTAAGAATATTTTACAGGGAAGTTATGATGTCAAGTTCTTGAAACATCATCCTTTAGATCCACCAGGTAAGCACCATGGATGTCAACTATAAGATTACAGGAAACTTAACAACACTGCATCCCAGTATTTGTTAACTACAACACTCATTTGCTGCATTGCATGAACAAATCTTACTGCAGTTTCATTTGCCCAGCTGAAAACTCACTTTAATATGGCTTTAATAATAAATGAAAGATTAATCTATGGTTGTTGATTTTTGAAATAGCATTTCATTGTGTCACTCAAACTGAGTGCTTTTGATCACCAAAACTTGCATGATTTTTCAATCTTAGTAACGAGGTTCTTCTTCAGCTGAGAGCTGATCTCATCAGAGCCAATTATACTCTATGGCATAGATCTGACCAGAGCTTTTAAGGGTTTTAAAACTGCAATTTTATTTTTCTTATCTTACAGAACAATTCAAAGTCCTCGCAATCCTGTTAGAATCTTTAATATCCAGGAACTCTCATGTAAGGTAGATGCTTAGCAGGAAACTACTAGTAAAAAAAAATGAACAAAAATGCATGATATATCACTGAATTTATTTTTTACTCTTAGCACACAAATTAATAGTTTCTCATGCCTTTTTCCATGTTGAAGGGCTTCTTTCAAAATGCTGTGGGGGATTAATCTCCTGACTCAATCAATCATGAGATACATAGTCAGATTGAAATCTGTTCTGCTTAGATTAAATGGGAGTATCTCAAAATTATCAAACCAAACCTCTTTAGGAATGTATGATTTCTAGCAATTTAATATGATAATGAGCTGCGTAAGCTCAGAGAGACAGACGTAGCTCCCATCAGATATGCCACAACACTTCTACCATTAGCAGAGCCGCATGAAGGATTGTTATCTTATTTTTAAAGAAAGTTATATAAGATTCATTTCTTCGCAGAAATCCTTGATTTCCATTTTTTTTTCCCCTTTAGTGGCACCTACATTCCAATCACATTTGGAAAGGAATGAAAGTACTGAAGCCCTTGCTATATTTTGCACTTCTTTCTTTTTCTGCATCCTTAAGAAGTCTCCTTGCTCTGCAATGTAAGCAACACTCAGCTCTGAACTGATGGCATTAAAGTGGAAGTTGGTTAGAAGAGGTTTCCTGCAGCGCTCTGAACAGGATGGCATTGCACCTTCTAGGAGATGCATTAGCATCTTGTGCGATAATGCACCAAATGAAATTTAGTGTTTAGACATGAGCCTAGGAACTGTACCCATTGTAAAGAGTGTCTGTAAATAGATTAGATCCCTCTATATATGAGGATTAGTTTGCATATCATCAGAACTTCACTGCCCATGAATTTCAGTGAGAGTGCAGCACTTTACATGTGTAATTACTATACCACTACTGATGGACAGTACATCTCTAATGATGTATAGCCTCTGTTGCTGCCCTCAGTTTACAGTAAGGAAACTGAAGCACTAATTAGTCGATTTGATCAAGGTCACTAAAGTAGCGTAACTGAGGTATCTCAAGTCCAAGGATCAGTCCATTGAGTTACACTGTCTATACTCTGAAATTGTACAAGTGATGCAGGAAGAGTTTAAGATTTTCTGTCTGAAGAATACTCAGGTAGTTCTGGGTATTCACAGATCATTAAGGTGAGGGTGCTATGGGAGAGCTTTTCCTGCAAGGCTAGGTTGACAGGGTGGCACCACAGCAGTTTCCATGACAATGGATGAATCTTTGCAATGACACTGCACACACTTCAAATGAAAATCTGTTCAAGTCTTAAAACACCGTCCACTGCTGTAAGAAGTCTGATGAAATCCCAAATCATCTCCTAATCCCCAGTTAAAAATGCAGGAAGGGAACGCAGACTGTGGAAGATTTCACCTCTGCCACAGCTGACACACAAAAGCGCAATGCAGAAGAATTTTTCTGTGAACCTCCTGATTTTGGAAAACTACCAGTACTACTCACTACGGACAGGCGGGAATACTGTATTCAGGAGAAGACTGACTATCAGTAAAGACAAAAAAATTGAACTTATCCTCTGCCTTCACTCTCCAGTGAAGTGTTCGCTGGAACTGTGAAGAAATAGAGAGATGCCAGGGAAGGGAAAAGCTTAGTGGTAGGTACACTCACCTAATGCATTTCATAACTCCTTACATTCACCTCTAGCACAGGCAATTTGCAAATGAAGTTGTAAAGGAAGAAAGCATGCACTCACCCCTCTGTGGAGTTACAATCACCTAACACCAAATCAGATGGGCTTGTATAAAGATTCCACCCATTTATCAGCTTTATATAAAAACTGGTTATATTCAGTATTGAATACTAGATAACAACAAGCACTGCCACATCTATTATTTCAATTAACTGAATACAAGAGAAAAATCAATGCGATATGGTCACATCTCAAGTTCCTGTTATTTCCAAAAACACAAACATTAGCATTACCTTTTGCTGCTTCAGACCGCTTAGGCAAATCAAGTGTATCAAAATTTCTGTCCAAATCTCCATTCTTCTTTCCTGTGCAAAAAAATAAGACAACAGATGGAAAAGACTGTCAGCATACTGACAGGTAAGTTACTGTCATGTGCATCTACAAGATGAGAGCAGATACAGACTCAGAATATAAATCACAGACTATTACCCATATTTGCACATATCTGACTTGCAATCCAGCTGCAGAGCTGTGGTTTTAGCATGAGCAACTTGGGGACAAAAATCCATGCTACTTTCAGGTTGATCCGTAAACATGCTTAGCACAAGCATTTCAGTGGGTCTTAAGAGTGCTTAAAATCTTGGAAAATTGTGCCATTTCCCTTCTTGGTAAACCTACTCCCCTTCCTCAGAAGCCCAGTATTTACTTGTTATTTGCACAGAGGAATTTTGATCTGAAGCTTAGCTGAAGCAGAAACTGAGAAATAGAGAAATTTATACAACAGGTTTGCTTTGCAGCCTCTATTCTCATTGCAGCTATCAGGCAGAAGTCCTAGATTTAATATATTGTACAGACAGCAGCCAACAACTTCACCTTGAATTGCCCTTTAATCAATAAAGGGCCATTTTGACTATTTATTATAAACTAATGGAAAAAAATCCATACTTTTGCTAAGAGACAGTTTCAAACCATTACATCAGCTTTAATTTATACAATCCTTAATAAAAAGCAGAATAAAACCTGGACTTTATTTTTAACCAGGTTGGGAATTCAAGGCTATGTAACTAGCTGGGAAGGGAAGGGTTAATTTTCATTCCCTCCTCTCCCCCATAGGAATGACACTGCCTTGGGTAACCTAGGTGGATGCTGTGGGATAAGCAGGCACCTTGCCATCAGGAAAGTGCTGACAGCAGGGAGAGAGAGATTTTGAAGTGCAGGAATCTGCATGGCTTCTGCAGACAGCACTGTACAACCTAGCTTTCCCAAATTATTTTGAGGGGGAAAAAATCAAGTTATTTAGTTCCTCTCCCTCAAGAGCAGGGGAGGCAGGTGCAATGGGATGAATTCAAAACAACAGGATTTAAGCTGCCAGAGGAGGCTGCTGCACAGGGACTCTGCCAGGCTGCTAACAGCAGTTTACAGCAAGGGCTGAAAGCTCCAACAGTCAGGACGCTTGAAAGCAAACAGGAAAATAGTCCTTGAAAATGTAAGGGTGGAGATCAGTCTGACTCTTGACTGGGAATAGGTCATGAAATGGGAAAGGCCAAGCCCTGTCCTGTTACAGCAGGGAGCCAGCACAGCTTCTGCACAGGGAATTCGTGGGCCACTCTACCTTTCCTCTTGACAAAAGAATAAACATATGCAGTACAACATAGAGAAGAAACAGAGCTTTTAAATACCAATATGAACATTTAGAAATAACATCAAGAGGAAAAAAAACCAAACAAACCTCAAGATAGTATTCCATCCCCTCCCTTTCTTTGGAAATATCACACACTTTTGTTTTGACACACCAACACAGAATATCAGCCAACTTTAACTACTGTGCAAAACAAAACATGCATCTAGAAATTCTGTTAATCTAAAGTAATTTGCTTAATTACACAGAGTACAAGCCCATCTAAGCTGCCAAAAGGTTCATGCAGCCAGGTACCATGCCACTCCTTTGAAAGGTATCTTTTCTAAAGGGACAGGAATTAGCTGCACTTTGCAGCCCTCCATCAAGTTTCCACCCCATGAAAGCACCAGAAACGCGTTGCTTGGGGAACCCAAATAGCAGAAAGGAAAAAATGCTGTGCATCACCAAAGGCCATTATATTTCATAATCGCAGCTGAACCCAGTCCTGGCTGCAAATGCTGCTGACCCTTAGAGCATTGACAGGAAAAAGCAGGGCAGAGGGAGGAAAAAAAAAGCACTGAAGGAAGGAAGTCAATGTTTAGGAGAGATTACAGACTTAAGACGGACCAATAAATGTGACTCCATCTTATCTATAAGTAGGACAAGCTGTTTTTTCACATGACCCCAAATTTCATGTCTCTGGCATCAGCTAGTTTAAACCTCAAAACATTTACTTGGAGAGCCAGACCATATTCAACTACTCATTTCCAAAGTTCTCTCTATAATTTAAAGTTTGGGGTTTGGTACTTCTATTAGCCCTGCAGAACTGAGATGGCACAGTAACAGTTCCCTTCTTTCTCGTGCACTGTTTAGTAAGCAGCGTATATTTATTAACAACTTTTTAAGGAAGAGGTTGTCCAGGAGAGCAGTGTTGGCTGCTGTATCTTTTGAGCTAGCAGTGCAGAAGCAGCTGCCTATTTATTAAACCATCTTCCATTAAGACAGCACACTCCACCTGTGATCTTCAGTTGCTGTATCTTAATTTCTGGGCCAGACTGCAAACGCTGGCTGTCTTCTATGAAGCTCTTGCTAGTTTGTCCAAACTACCTTGCAGGCAAAACCATGTCTTCTAAAACCAGAAGCCGCCAGTTGTTTACAAATGGAAGCAATTCAGAACACAGAGCTCTGACCAAGGGGATTTCAACTCTACAAATTACTTGTTTAATCAAATTGAGCAAGGGTCAGGTTCAGAAAGAGCCAAAGCACGTACATTTTCCAGGGCTTACCTATAGAGAGGAGGTGACCAAGCTGTAAGAAAACTCCAAAAGAAAATCCCTCTAGAAGGCAAAGGTTTCAATCTGCAGCCCAGCTGGTATTTTTCCCATTTGATTTTCAGAGGAGACACAAATATTGGTTTAGAGTTTCTAAAAAGGTGACCAAATTTAGCAAGTTCGAGAGCCTACCAATTACAAGTCTCAGCCATCCCCCGGTCTGGCCAATATAATAAGAAAACCAGCTTCACTGCCAGCTTCTGTAGCTCTGAACACCCCTCTCCTCTGTCCCTGAAGCCTGTCAGTAATGGTAGCGCACAGGGATGCTGAAATGACCACGAAAGCGGTAGAAAAGAAGTTTAAGACTCTGGTTTTGTACATTTCAATTTCTGCCCTTCTATGCATCTTCCTGCTCCCCACATTTTCCACCCAAGGTATGCCATAGAAAAGACAATGCTGTTGGATCAGAAGCACAGCTCCAAACTTTGCCAAGAGACAGACAGCTCTGAACACGCCTGCTGACAGGTCTGTTTTATAAGACCTGGCTGTAGGAATTGGCACAGCACTCTGGTTTGGGAAAACTGCCTGACATGAGACTTGCTTGTGCAAGATGCAATTTACAATCTCTGAAACAGTGGGATTAAAATTCTTTCCCTCTCCCCCCCAACTATTTTTCATTATGTAAGAAACAACCAAAACATGACCTTCGGCATTTTGAATCTGTCAGAAACTCAATACAGACTTTGAGGTGTGACCCAGTGTTATTAACCACTAACGTTGCTGATCTTTCTCAAATGTCATTTTGCTTTACTGGATAATCAAAACAGCTATTCAGCTAGATCATTTCTGCTAAAAGATTAATTCCCAAAAGCTTTCTTTCTGGTTAAAAAAAACAAAGTTGAAGGG
>NW_010301947.1:76818-78495 GCF_000700745.2 Antrostomus carolinensis
TCCCCCCCTGCCAACAGTCAATACTGTGCTTGTTAATATACCCACTGAACCGGACTGCAGCGGAGCGACAGAAAGCAAGGGCTGAGCTCTGTCTTGCCAACATGCCTGTCCTCCACAGCCTCACCAGTCACACTCCGAAATCAGGGTCTCTCAGCACACTACTGAGCATCATTTGTTGGGTGGAACAATTGGATTTTTTTTCTTCCCCCAACACTTCTCCTGTGGCTCAACTCTCCAGAACCCAGTGATCTGAGGCAAGTGTCACAAACTGAAAGTGGCCCTGCCTTTACCCCCAGATCAGTCTCAGTAACACAGTGGAAGTCTCCAGGGCACTCACAGCCTAACAACTTCCCAGCTGAGAAGCAAGGGAGGCAAACTTTAGCCTCAGCCTCACGTATTTCAATTGCAATTTTACTTATTGTGCTGGGATGAGAAACTAAAGGGCACATCCCCAGAGGCATTTACTGGGGCTAGCTTCACCTAGCTAGTCTGAGCGCGAGTAATAAAGATGCAGCAGCCCAGGCAGTTATGCCCAAGCAGACAAAATACAAAGGATCCCTGAGAATACACATCCAAGCTGCTGAATCTTCATGGCTACTGCTAACCAGACCAGTGAGTAAAGCTCTACTTGATACCACAGGGTTGGTGAGGCAACCTGCACACTTAGGTGTTCCCTCTCTCATGGGATTATCAGGTCAACTGCACATCAATTCCCTTACTGCACTTACATCTGAATGAATAAAACTGTCTTTTCTATTCTCAGAGTGGGAAAACCAAACTGAAAATGCTCACTCAATTAGAGTATTTCCATGCCTACTGAAATGAACAGGAGGATGCACAGGGGAGGAGAGGAGAAGGTGAATGAACAAGACCTTGATCTCAGCTCTTAGCCTTGCATGTGAAAGCTGAACAAAGCATATTATGACGATGATGAAAAGAAAATATTGCAAAGACTCACCTTGATTGAACCACTCCTCTAATTACCAGAAAAGCAGCAAAAGAAAAACAACAATTTACAGAAGGAAGAAAATACAAAGGAACAGTCACAAAGAGGCAGAATTTCACAGAACAGGTTCAGAATCTGAGTATTACAAGAATACTACAGAAATTTCATCAATTAAAAAACCAAAACCAAACCAAGATATTCCACTTTCTCTCTTTTGTTCCTGCAAAAAACTGCTGAAAAAAGTGTCTTTATCTGCACGGGGGCTTTTTTTCTTCCTCTTTTCCTTAAATGAAAATATGCTCACAGAATTGAGGGGACAGAAGGGTGACTAGCCCTTTGCAGAGGTGTTTGAAATGCTGTGATCAATGACCATGAATAAAATAAACTAAACATGGAAACACTGCAAGATCAAGTGACCAAGAAGGGGAGAGAACTGATCTATTTTAAAGTTCTAGACTGAGAAAATTAAGGCAAGTTAACTATGTATTCACATATATTTAACAGAGAAAAAAGGAATTTTCTCTTTATGACTTTAAAAGTACATTTATTAATGGGTTTTAATATTTATTTTTTTAAACACAACAGTTGCCTGTCCCCTCTCTGTCCTTCTGATCTACATACCAGCTGCAAGCTCAGCATTATCACCAGTTGATTTCCCTCTAGAGAACACCACATTTTAAAAAGAGCCCTGCAAAGCAGTGGGAAAAATATTAAAATATACTTCAGAAATT